>NW_015388731.1:92372-127186 GCF_001527695.2 Protobothrops mucrosquamatus
CAATTGTGATCGTAAGTTGAGGACTATCTGTATTATGTGGCTAAATTCTCTGGGGAATGTTTTGGCTCCGTTCCTTCCCTATAGAAAACCTAATATTTTAGAGTAGTCTTGTAAATTCAGAGAAGGGCAAATAAAAATACTAGTAGAAATTGGAGCTCCATGGATGTTATAGAACAGTGATGGCGAACCTTTTAGAGACCGAGTGCCCAAACTGCAACCCAAAACCCACTTATGCATCGTCGGGTGCCGGGTGGGTGTGGCCCATTGGGTGGGTGTGGCCCATTGGGTGGGTGTGGCCCATTGGGTGGGCGTGTCTGCAGTGGTAACGGCAGACTGGGTGGGACTAAAAAGTTCAATCAATCAATTCCAACTTTGCAAGATCTTTTTTTTTCCCGCGAGAAGTTGAAATTGACTGATTGATTGAACCTTTTTTTTTTTTTGCACATGGCGGCGGAGGCCTAAAACGAAAAGGTTTTATAAAACCCAGATGAAGGCCTAGGACTGGGGCGACGGCGCGCGTGCCCACAGAGAGGGCTTTGAGTGCCGCTTCTGGCACCCGTGCCATAGGTTCACCACCACTGTTATAGAATCAAAGTCAAATCTATCATGTCAGATATTAGATTGTTCACTGATCAAGAACCAAATGCTGTACAGTAGTTAGGTTTTGGCATGTATCTTGTATCTGATGTAGCCATCTTTGCATGCAAAGTGTACAGGTCACCAGGAGCCTCTGTAACGCTGCAAGGATTTCTAGGATGCTTCTTCATATTCTTATACTGGGTGCTTTTAGGAAGGACTTTTAATGTCAAACTAACCAATCACAGCTATTATTTCCTTTCCTCTTTCCTTAAAAGGAAAACAACAGATGATGAAGGATGGGAAGATTCAAAACAGAGGACAACTGTATCTGAAACCATCACAAAACACCCGAAAATCCCTAACAAGCAGTTTTTAGATGGGATTTTGTCTCAGCATAACCTGCTTTATTTCAGATTCTTATAGACCAGTGTTTCTCAATTGTGGCAGCTTGAAGAAGATATGTGGACTTTAACTCCCTGGCTGGGGAATTCTGGGAGTTGAAGTCCACACATCTATAACCAAGGTTGAGAAACACTGTTATAGAAGCCTGCCAAGTTTTCTCCACTATCGTTTTTGGGTTGTTGCTGGAGAGAGAGGCTTAACAAAAAGCATCCATTAAACAAGGGAAGAGTAACCGTGAAGTTCCTTATCACAGATAGCATGAGGAGTCCCCTATCAGAAAGCAACCCCCAAATAAATGTCCTTAAATCCACAAGGCAAAAAAAAACAAAGCAAAAAACAAAACAGAGCAGAATCCTTTGCAACTATTTCAAAGTCCCTGAATCTGAGTACTTAATTTTGGTAGAAAGCATCCAAAACTTTGCTTAGAACAAGAGCAGGCAACCTGTTGACCAGGTCGTACTTCGGACTACAGATAGTCCTTGACTTACAACCATTCATTTAGTGACCATTTGAAATTACGGTGGCACTGAAAAAAAGGGACTTACAACCAGTCCTTGCACTTTTGGCCATTGAGGCATTTCTCACAGTCACTTGGTCAAAATTTGGGCGCTTGGCAACCGGCATGTATTTACAATGATTGCAGTGTGCTGGGGGGGGGGGGNCAATTGTGATCGTAAGTTGAGGACTATCTGTATTATGTGGCTAAATTCTCTGGGGAATGTTTTGGCTCCGTTCCTTCCCTATAGAAAACCTAATATTTTAGAGTAGTCTTGTAAATTCAGAGAAGGGCAAATAAAAATACTAGTAGAAATTGGAGCTCCATGGATGTTATAGAACAGTGATGGCGAACCTTTTAGAGACTGAGTGCCCAAACTGCAACCCAAAACCCACTTATGACCAGGTCGTACTTCGGACTACAGATAGTCCTTGACTTACAACCATTCATTTAGTGACCATTTGAAATTACGGTGGCACTGAAAAAAAAAAGGACTTACAACCAGTCCTTGCACTTTTGACCATTGAGGCATTTCTCACAGTCACTTGGTCAAAACTTGGGCGCTTGGCAACCGGCATGTATTTACAATGATTGCAGTGTGCTGGGGAGGGGCAGAGGGGGGCATGTAATTGTCATTTGCCACCTTCCCAGCCAGCTTCCAACAAGCAAAATCAATGGGGAAAGCTGGATTTGCTTAACGACTGCCTGCTCCACTTTACTGCAGGGGTCTTCAAACTTGGCCCTTTTAGGACTTGTGGACTTCAACTCCCAGAATTCCTCAGCCAGGCACATGTGCCTGGCTGAGGAATTCTGGGAGTTGAAGTCCACAAGTCCTAAAAGGGCCAAGTTTGAAGACCCCTGCTTTGCTGCAATAATTCACTTAACAAACTATGACAAAAAAAGTCATAAAATTGGGCACAACTCGCTTAACAATCGCTTTGCTTAGCAATGGAAATTTTGGTCCCCATTGTTCTTGCAAGTTGAGGGCTACCTGTATAACTCTCACGATTCCGGACAATTCTTCATAATAGCTTGGGCCATAGCTAAATGCACAAGAAAAGTGGGATAAGCAAAAATGCCATCAGTCTCTAAGATGATGGTGCTTGTACAGGTAGCTTTTCTGAGGCGGTTCTTGTTACTTTGAACTTTTCTCCTCCCAGCATATTATGCAACTGAGCTGGGAAATTATTCCAGCCCCACCCAGGTCAGTCAAGGGCTTGCAGGAGATCCAAATCAGCCTGTGACAGAAGCTGACTGGACCTGCATGTTCAACCTTCTGAGAGACTTACCTGTGTGTTACAGACAGGCCGATATCTCTTCGTACCGTTTGTGGCGATCCCTGGGGGAAATCTAGGAAAAGAAGATTTTTAAAAAGTCGACATGTTAGTTGACGTCAATGTCTTTTGTCAAATGGCCTGCAAGTCGGGAGGGCCATTGAGGTAGAAACAAATGAGGCAACTTTCACAGCTCGCCAGAAGTTTCTGATACAAGTCGCTCTCAATTTACAGCCGTTCGTTTAGCGACCATTGGACGTTACAATGGCCTTGAAAAAAAGTGATTGCAACCAATCTTCAAATGTGTGACCATTGCAGCATCCCATGGTCACATGATCGAAATTCAGCAGCTGGGCAACCAGCATGGATTTATGATGGTTGCACCATCTCAGGGTCACCTGATCGCCATTTGTGTGTCAAAATATGCCTGAAAGTCCTTTTAAGTGTTTCTTTAATCAGACACATAACATTGTGACTGTCCCAGCCGGCTTCCGACAAGCGAAGGCAATGAGGGAAGCCAGATTTGCTTAACGACCAGGTGGTTCATGTCAAGGTATTGATTTAACAGCTAACCAGCTTATGCAATGTAAGATGTAAGATGTAATGTAATGATGGGAATGACTCAGCAGGGTCTGTGTCTCTTTAAGAGCCTTTGTATAAAGCAGGGGTCTTCAAACTTGGCCCTTTTATGACTTGTGGACTTCAACTCCCAGAATTCCTCAGCCACGCATGCTGGCTGAGGAATTCTGGGAGTTGAAGTCCACAAGTCATAAAAGGGCCAAGTCTGAAGACCCCTGGTATAAAGGGAAGGCTCTGCTGATGTGTTCTCTCTCTTTCATTTCCTGCTGTAATTGTGGTTTGTAGGATCCTGCTGTATTAGCACATGTATGTATATTGTTCCTGGTGTATGATATTGTAGATCGTGTAAGATAAACTACTGTTTAATGCAAACCACTGTTTATTATGTTTACTCCTGGATTATCTCAGCGCAATAACATCTGCAATAATTTGCTTAACAACTGTGGGAAAAAAGGTTGTAAAATCAGGCGGGGGGGTCACTTAACCGCCTTGCTTAGCAATGGAAATCCTGGTCCCACCTGTGGTCGTAAGTTGAAGACTACCTGTATACTGTATGTCAATTAACTTTCTACACAGGAAGCACAAATTAGCCAGAAGGGGATGGGGACAGGACCCTCTGAGGGACAGGGAATGGAGGTTTTAAGTTATGAAGTGGGTGCCTTAAGCTTTGCAAGGTTTATAACACCATTTTGTGTTGGGAGAAATCCTGGGAATTGAAAGCTATCCATCAATTAAACTTTACAGAATTGAGGAACACTGCTAAAAAGCTTCTAGCAGATTTTTTTTTTCCTTTGCAACTCTAGGTGGCACCAAATTCTCATTTCTCAATCTCTTCTGGTACTGTATGTCTATTTCTCAATAGAATTTTATTTTATTTTTTTAAAATACTGTTTTTTTCCCAGCAGTGGTGGAGGGGATTGCCAGCCCAGTCAGTTGCTGGGAATGTGAGAGTAGCTAGCTCATTTTCCATAAATCCAACAGATTGTTTCAAATAACAAGCAAGTGCTTCCAGAAGCAGAAGCAACTAGAGGTCACTTTAGATTAAAATAAAATAATAGAATAACAGATTTGGAAGGGACCTTGTTTCTAGTCCAACCCACTGCTCCAGGAAATTATGTACCATTTCAGACAAATGGCTGTCCAATCTTTTTTTTTAAATTCCAGTGTTGGAGCATTCACTGCTTCTTGGGGCAGGTTGTTCCACTGGTTAATTGTTCTAACTGTCAGGAAGTTTCTCCTTAGTTCTAGGTTGCTTCTCTCCTTGATTAGTTTCCATCCGTTGCTTCTTGTCCTGCCCTCAGGTGCTTTGGAAAATAGCTTGACTCCCTCTTTTTTGGGGCAGCCCCTGAGATATTGGAAGACTGCTATCATGTCTCCCCTCGTCCTTCTCTTCATTAAACTAGACATACCCAATTCCAGCAACCGTTCCTTATATGTTTTAGCCTCCAGTCCCCCTAATCATCTTTGTTGCTCTTCTCTGCACTCTTTATAGAGTCTCAACATCTTTTTTACATCGTGGTGACCAAAACTGGATGCAGTATTCCAAGTGTGGCCTTACCAAGGCATTGTAAAGTGGTATTAACACTTCACGTGATCTTGATTCTATCCCTCTGTTAATGCAGCCCAGCACTGTGTTGGCTTCTTGGGGGGCTGACTACAGTCAACTTTAAGAGACAACCTTTCTACTTTCCAATCAATTTTTTTTGCAGATCTCCCTTTTTATTTTATAGCCAGCACAATCAAACTGAGGCAGGAGAATTCACAGGACGTTCACGAGTGGAATAATAAGAAAAGGCTTTACAGTGAATGAAAATATTTGGAATTTGTAATGTCATGGGATGAACTGCAAAGTTTTGGAAAACTGTCTATATTTATCTTCAATTTGGTGTACGATTGGTATCCAAAATACAGGAAGTCTTCGATTTATGACCACAATTGAGCCCAGAATTTCTGTTGCTAAGCGAGACAGTTGTTAATTGAGTTTTGCTCCACTTTATGACCTTTCTTGCCACAGTTGTTAGGTGAACCACTGCAGTTGTTAAATTAGCAACATGGTTGTTAAGTGAATCTGGCTTCCCCGTTGACTTTGCTTGTCCGAAGGTCACAAAAGCAGATCACATGATCCCAGGACCCTGCTTCAGTCATAAATATGAGCCAGATACCAAGCATCCAAATTTTGATCACATGAACATGGGGATGCTGCAATGGTTGTAAGTGTGAAAAACGGTCGTAACTTTTTTCAATGCTGTTGTAACTCCAGCGATGAAGCACCCACAACTTCTGAAGGAAGTCATTCCATTTATTAATTGTTCTAACTGTCAGGAAATTTCTCCTGACCCTGATGTCATGGCCTGAGAAAGTGTGAGTGGACCAAAGTCACCCATGTGGTTTTCATGCTGAAGGCAAAACTGGAACTCACAGTCTCCTGGTTTTTTAGCCTGGGGCCTTCACCACTAGATCATAAAGGCTCTAGGTCAGAGGTAGGCAACCTTGGCTCTTTTATGACTCGTGGACTTCAACTCCCAGAATTCCTGAGTCAGCATGGCTCAGCATGGAAACCTCTCCCTTTCCCCTCAGCATGGCTGGCTTAGGAATTCTGGGAGTTGAAGTCCACGAGTCATAAAAGAGCCAAGGTTGCCTACCCCTGCTCTAGTTCAATCCCTCTAGTTGAGAAACCCCCAACCTTTCCAGCTTGGCAGCCCAAAAGGAAAGGGAGCAGCAGGGAATTGTGCGCATGTGGCCTTGCACACGCATGTGCAAACAGGCACGTGCACGATGGTGGCACTCGCGCATGTGCACACACAACCAGACCGTGAGCACTGGCGGCGCACCTGCTAGCGCACGTGCGCATGCAGGCCACTAGCACCCGTGTGATGCTGGCAGCAGTGCTAGCGTCCCTGTGCATGCACAAATGGAGCTGCTAGTGCCTGCGCCATGGTGCTACCGCAGGGGGGGGGCTCGCCAGCTATTCCTGGGACCTAGTGGCCAACAGGCCACGGCCTGGTACCGGGCCGCGGACCATAGGTTGGGGACCCCTGCTCTAGTTAAAACCCACAGAGGGAACAGCACTGAAAGACAGAGAAAGGCCTGAGATTCTCACTCTCATAGAATTATAGTGTTGGAAGCTATGTTAGAGGTCACCTAGTCCAACCCCATGCTTAATGCCAGACTATTTAAGATTCAAATTTGTGACAAAATTTTATGATTTTTTCTGCAATGGTCATTAAGTGAATCCTTCGGTTGTTAAGCAAACCAATGGCTCACGAAGAGTGCAGTTTTGCCAAAAACCGGAAGTAGATGCCGGTTTTTGATAAAACCAATGCAAAACATGGCCACGTGACCATGGGACGTTGCAAATGGCTGTAAATGTGGCCTGGTTGCTGAGCTCCTGATGTGCAGGATGAGTCATGTGGGAACTTCAAATCCAAGTTGTAAGTGTCCCCAGATAGGTCTGTCAGAACAGTTGCTAAGCAACAGGTCGTAAGTTGAGGACTAACCACGTAAACCAATTCTCAACCAGGAACCCCAGCAACATTTATTTTTTTTTACATAATTTTTTCCTTACGCTCCCATCAGACCAGCTCTATAGTGCCTCCTGTCTGTTGGTATTGCTGTGGCAGATAGGAAAGCCCATTTGGGCAAACTTCTCACATCTGTGTACAAGATATGATGCTTATAATAAACTACCAGTGTCCCAACCTGGTGACAATAAAGCTATCAGTGTCCCAACCTGGTGGAATCTTATAATTATCAGCAAGCGGAATGACCGTTGTACTCAGTGAAATTAAGAGGGAAAAAGCTGGGGGGGGGGGGAACTCTCATAAAATGGAGCAGTTCCTGGATGCCAGGCAAAGCAGCAGCTTTGCAGATGGACTGTCAAATATTTGAATTCTTTTTTTTTTTACCTCTCCTTCTTTTATATCAGTGTTTCTCAACCTTGTGGAAGAATAGAAATAGAAATAGAAATAGAAATAGGAATAGGAATAGGAATAGGAATAGGAGTAGGAGTAGGAATAGAACAGAACAGAATAGAATAGAATCTTTATTGAGAATAGAATAGAATAGAATAGAATAGAATAGAATAGAATCTTTATTGAGAATAGAATAGAATCTAGAATAGAATCTAGAATAGAATAGAATCTTTATTGAGAATAGAATAGAATCTTTATTGAGAATAGAATAGAATCTAGAATAGAATAGAATAGAATAGAATAGAATAGAATGGAATGGAATGGAATGGAATGGAATAGAATAGAATAGAATAGAATAGAATAGAATAGAATAGAATAGAATAGAATAGAATAGAATTTTTTATTGGCCAAGTGTGACTGGACACACACAAGGAATTTGTCTCCAGTGCATAAGCTTTCAGTGTACATACCAGCAACAAGTGATAACTCATGATTATTATCATCATAAAATACATTCATCATAAATATAAATCATAAATAAAGATGTGGATTCAACTCGCAGAATTCCCCAGTCAGTCATACTGGCTAGGAAAGTCTGGAAACTGAGCTCCACATTTTAACGTTCCCAAGGTTGAGCAAGACTCAACCTTGTATAGCTCCTTCATTTCTTCAGCCACCCAAGCAGCGTTTCTTACTACATAATTGCTATCAGACACAACTGCCAAAAACACAGCAAAGCCACACCTCAATCTCATTATGAAGCGTTTCAAAACTCTGATCCGTAAAATCGTAAGCTCACAACTACAGATGTATGTGAAATTAGCCTTCTTTGTATTTATATGACTAGGAGCAGAACACTCTAGCCCTTAGGTGACAAAATTATGCTTTCAGATATATGCATTGCATGTTTCTGCATTAGCAAATTTAACAGTTTACATTCATTTGAGAACGGCCTGCTATGGGGACCCTAATCTGGCCTGGACTTTCTCTTGAAGACTGTAATTTCTATATAAGATTAAACAGGGATAGGGAGATTTGAACTCTTGACAAGCCAAACCCTAATCTTAGCTAGAGGAACGCAACAGTGGATGCAGCATGAAAAACTAGAAGCTAGCTCTCAGGCAAATGCATGCAATGTCCTCAGGCTTGATATTTCAGGAATGCTACTGTTTTCAAATGGGTGTTCCTCCTCTTCAGCTAGGATCCCTAAGTAGGCTGGTAGGAATAACAGAATTGGAAGGGACCCTGAAGGTCTTCTAGTCCAACCCCCTGCTCAAGCAAGAAATTTTATACCATTTCAGACAAATGGTTGTCCAATCTTTTCTTAAAAACCTCCAGTGTTGGAGCACCCACAATCTCTGGAAGCAAGCCACTGATTAATTATTCTCACAGTTAGGAAATTTCTCCTTAGTTCTAGGTTGGTTCTCTCCTTGATTAGTTTCCATCTGTTGCTTCCTGTCCTGTCCTCAAGGGCTTTGGAGAAAAATTTGACCCCCCCCCCTCTTTTTTGTGGCAACAGGAATGGTTATTAGCGGTAGATGCAGGCTGCCTTCACACAAAATACTAACTTTGGTTTAGCCACGGTTTATTAAATCAACCATAATGGGCAGGATTCAATCGATATGCTAACTCACAAACCATGGTTTACAAGCTACAATAACCGCTTCAGACAGTATGCTATAATATAAGCAAGCAAATGCTTAGCCTATATACATAGCCTTGCAGATGCTGCTGAACTATTATTTCCAGAAGCTTCAGCCACAGCCCTGGATTAACCATTAAGTAAAATAAGACTCTGCTTAGGGCATTAAGGAATGGGGGGGGCACCCCAGAGTTATTTATTTATTAAACACATTTGCATAATCGCCCAACTCATGCATGGTGACTCTGGGCAGCTTATAACATTTAAAATTCCACAATGTGAAAACCTATAAACTACCCAACCCCATTTTGATATAATCTAATATTCTAAGATAAAGGTAACAATATCTAGCTGACTTTTGCTGATTTTGAAGAATTAAGCAAGGCCAAAACTATTTGGTAACTGGAAAAGAAGACCAACCCCCAAATCCCAAAAGTGTGTACTAAATTCATGTTTTAAAAAAAAATGGAAAAAGCCATTGGCAAACCACACCCATATTCTCGCTAAGAAAACTGGCAACTTCTATGAAGTTATCGGAGTTGAGGTAACTTCAGCTGTCAGCATCATTCTCAAGGATGTGGCATTCAAACTCTTTTTTCTCTTTATCTCTTTGATCCCTCTGTTCTCAAATTCTTTAAAAACTTGAGTTGTGGCATTCTTGGTGTTAGTCTCTGAGCTTGGCTGTTTGCTTGTAGATGTTTCATGATCCAACTACTAGATAATATCTACACTCCCTCACACTGATGATGTAACCCGGTTGGATCATGAAACATCTGCAAGCAAACAACCAAGTTCAGAGAGCACCAAGAACTCCACAGTTCAACCCCTCTGAGCTACAGATATCTACTGAAAAACTTGAATCAGAAGCAGGGGTACCTGAAGACTTGTCAGGCAGAAATGGAGTGAATATCTCAACTGCTACAGCAGGCAGAACATAACCCTTATTTTTCGGAAACAAAACTTTAGGAGAAACTTCCTAAAATCAAAAACTACTTGGTAGCTGATTAAGTACAGCAAGGGTCCCCAACCTGTGGGCCGCAGCCCAGTAGTGGGCCATGGTCTGTTGGCCACCGGGCTGTGGGAGAGGCTGGCCAGTGTGCACACGTATGCGTGCACACCCCCTCACTTGTGCTAGCGCTGCGCCCACGGGGCACAAAAATGGGACGCTGCCGCGCCTCGGGATGTGAAAATGGGCCGCCGCCACGCTACAAGGTGCAAAAATGGATGCCGCCATGCTGCGGGGTGCAAAAATGGGCCTCCGTCATGCTGCAAGGCTTAAAATGGATGCCGCCGGCAGAAACGGGCCACTGCCACGCCACGGGGCACAAAGACGGGCTGCCGCTGCTCTCCAAGGCACAAAAACAATCACCGCCACACCACAGGGCATAGAAACAAGGTGCTGCGCCACGCAAGAGCAGGGCAGGGCTAGCAAGTATCACACGGGTTCTAGCCCTGCCCCGTTTGTGGCGTGCGAGTGCACGCGCACGCATGTAAAATGCTTCCCCCTCCCTTTTCCTCCGGTCCGCCAACTGACAAAGGTCCTTGACTTACAACAGTTCATTTAGTAACCGTTTAAGTTACAACAACACTGAAAAGAGTGACTTATGACCGTTTTTCACACCTATGACCGTTGCAGCATCAAAATTTGGATGCTTGGCAACTGACTCATATTTATGAAGTTTGCGGTGTCCCAGGACCGTGTGATCCCCTTTTGCGACCTTCTGGCAAGCAAAGTCAATGGGGGAGCCAGTTTCACTTAACAACTGTGGCAAGGTAAGTTGTAAAATGGGGCAAAACTCAGGAAACAAAATGTCTCACTTAGCAACAGGAATTTTTGGCTCAGTTGTGGTCGTAGGTCGAGGACTACCTGTATTTAGAGTTTTGAAAAATGCCCGCCGTACTTAGAAAGAAGAATTGCTAAAGATCCCTGTAAACAGCACAAAAGAAATGAATCCCGCTGGGCTACCCAATGCACCAAGCAACGTGGCAAAATGACTGTACTCCCTCCATGAGACCGATCTGAAATGCTCTTCCTCTCAAAAATGCACTTTGAAAACAATTTCCCTTTTATCAGCTTGAAAGAGAAGCCTTGGGGGAAAAATAAGATACAAGAGAATGCCTCAGCTCCTCTCCAAATTTAGTCAAGCTTGAGTAGATGATCATCTGGTAGGAACATTGGAACTGGGTCATTCAGCGTAAAGCAGGGGTCTCCAACCTTCCCAGCTTTGTGGACTGGCGGGGGTGGGGAGGTGAGAGAAGATGGTTCTGTTCAAGCAGCGGGTGCAGAAATGGAGCATCAATCACCAGCGCAAGACAAATCTGGGAGCCCTCCAAATGAGTGGACTTCAAGTCCCAGAATTCTCAGCAATTCTCAGTTGAGGAATTCTGAGAGTTCCAAGTCCATATATCTTGGAGGGGGCCAACATGGCGTAAGATATGGGAAGGCAACTGCCAAAATTGAACAGAAGGACCGTCAACATTCCAATTTAACCCCCGAAGGGCAAAAGAGGTACATTAAAAACCTCAGTGCAAAATTGCTGTGGCAAACTTCATAGAGGTTCCATAGTTTGGACACATTCACTCTAGAGATCAGTGTTTTTCAAACTTGGCAACTTTTAAGATGTGTGGGCTTCAACCCCTAGATTAATTTCCCACCCGGTAAGTTGGCTAGAGAATTCTGGGAATTAAAAGTTCACATACCTTAAAAGTTGCCAGTTTGAAAAACACTGCTCTAGACATTCCCCAAAGACTAGAAGAAAGAAAAATAAAGCGACAAAACAAAACAAAAAATAATAGTTCTAGTCCTGTTTATTTCTCTGAGACTAGAGCAGGGGTAGGCAACCTTGGCTCTTTTATGACTCGTGGACTTCAACTCCCAGAATTGAAGTCCAGCTATGCTGGCTCAGGAATTCTGGGAGTTGAAGTCCACAAGTCATAAAAGAGCCAAGGTTGCCTACCCCTGGACTAGAGGTACATATCCCCTTCAGCCTTCTGAAAAAAGCAATTAGTAATCTGCCAGAATTTGAAAGGCACCCCCAACTCCAAATAAGGGATGGTGGACCCTGTACGGGTAGCATCTGGCTAGCTACAGATCCCTAGTGAGACTCCTGGGCATTTCACTGTTAGAAATAAAGGGATGGGTGTGCACAGGTGGTCCTTGACTTACAACCATTTATTTAGTGACTGTTCAAAGTTGCAACAGCACTGCAAAAAAGTGACTTATATCCAGTCCCCACACAACCATCATAGCATCCCCACAGTCATGTCATGAAAATGTGGGTGTTTGGCAACAGACATGTATTTACGACATTTGTAGCATCCCAGGGTTTCCAATCTTCCCAGCCACCTTCCAACAAGCAAAGTCAATGGGGAAAGCCTGGTTTTCTGAACAAACACATGATTCACTGAATAACCGCAGTCATTTGCTTAACACCCGGGGTGAAAAAAGGTCATAAACTCGGATGTGACTCACTTAACGATTGCCTTGCTTGGCAACCGAAATGGTAGACTCAGTTGTGGTCATAAGTTGAGTACTACTGTGTCTTTACTCTCTGAGTATTAATACACATATTTTCAAATACAAATTTCTTGGCTAGATTAATCGAAATAAAAGCCAAGTTAACAAAACACAATTCCTTCTCATCCTCAGACTCGCCCAAGCAAATAAACCAAGGTATGTATGGTTTTATAATAATAATAATAATAATAATAATAATAATAATAATAATAATAATAATAATAATAATAATAATAATAGTAAAGTTGGAAGTGACGTTAGAGGTCATCTAGTCCAACCCCCTGCTTAGGCAGGAAACCCTATACCATTTCAGACAAATGGCTGTCCAGTCTCTTCTTGAAAACTTCCAGTGTTGGAGCATTCACTGCTTCTGGAGGCAGGTTGTTCCACTGGTTAATTGTTATATTATGTTATATTATTGTTATATAATGGCCTGGTTCACACCTCATATTAGATTCCCACAATATGCTGCATCACAAAGAACCCAACACCATCTTGGAGAGATTCAAGTTTAAACATGGGTATTTCTTGATAATCATTGAAAGTATGAGAGAATGCAGGGACACAAACACTTTGGGGAAGTACTTTGTTAGCTTTCTCTCCTGCACTTAATTTTTTTTTTTTTAAAGCTGTCATTAAGAAAGGTTGGTCCTACTATTCCGAGGTCAACTTTCTGAAGAAGATAAGTCTGCAGCCTTTTCACCCCCTCTGGAGCAGGAATAAAGTTTTCCAAAACAAAGCATCTCTTACCCAATCTAAAAAGACACAAAAAGAAAGAAGGGAGAAAAAGTGAGTCACAATCATGTATCATTCATGTTAACGTACAAGAATCACCTTATATTGGAGTCACACAATTAAATCCTCTGACTCAGCATGGCTACATGACAGCCTCTCTGTCAGATTTCACAAGAAGGAGATTTTGCAGCTCTCAAAATGCTTGGGGTCAAATCTGAGACTGTTTGCATGTGAGGCAGGACAGTGTTTCTCAACCTCGGCCCCTTGAAGATGTGCGGACTTCAACTCCCAGAATTCCCCAGCCAGCATTGCTGGCTAGGGAATTCTGGGAGTTGAAGTCCTCACATCTTGAGGTGGCCGAGGTTGAGAAACACTGATCTAAGCAAAGCAATGAAAATGCACATATATCGATCTTTCTTAGGCATATTTTTGTCTTCCGATCTAGCTAATGGATTCTGAAGACAGCTAGTCCTTGATTTACGACAGTTTGACGTTACAGTGCTGCTGAAAAAAGTGACTTATAACCCATCGTAGAAGTGACAACCAACCAGCCATCCTTGTGATCACGTGATTGAGAATCAGACGCTTGGCAACCAGCTCGCATTCACAACGGTTGCCGGATCCTGTGATTACGGGATTGCAATTTGCAATTTTCCCAGCCCGCAAAATCAACAGGGAAAGTTATAAATCATGATAACAGCAATAGCATTGTAAGTTTATATACTGCCCCACCGTGCTTTACAGCATGTTCAAGCATTACTGGAATATTGCCTCCAACAATCCTGGGTCCTCATTTTACCGACCTCGGAAAGGTGGAAGGCTGAGTCAACCTGGAGCCCCGTCAGGATCGAACTCCAGGCTGTGGTCAGAGTTTGCCTGCAGTTCTGCAGTTTAACCACTGAGCCACCAGGGCTTAATTGTGATAATGTTAACAGCCACAGTAACTCAATTAACGACTGTGGCAAAACAAGTCATAAAATTGGGTGTAGTCACATTATGCCTCACTTAATGACTGCGCTACTTAATGATGACTTTTCCAGTCCCAATACGGGCTGTAAGTCAAGGAATTCCTACATACAAGCTACTAGAAATGAGAGGTGTTGAAAGCTCTTCCAAATATCTTTCGGTCTGTATTCTAATTACTTTCAAGAGAAACAGCTGTACATTCTTGGTCTGATTCCAATCAACTCTGTGCAATCTACAGCGTAAGAACAACATATAATTCAAAATGCACAACACAGTAGCAAGATAGCAAACCTGGCGAACACGACAAACACCTACAAGGACACCTACAGGGAATTCTCTAATAAGGACTGTAATGGAGCCTGCCCATCACGGTTTTAAGTCATGAAGGTTGCAAGTCTGTCCCGATTTTACAATCTTCTTGTAGCAATCATTAAACAACCGTCACGGTTATGTAACTACCATGGTTGTTAAGTGACTACTGTGGTCATCAAGCAAATGCTGTGGTCATTATTACTACATTCGTATTGGAAGCACCTTACTAAGGTGCTTTTGGGTCGAAAGGATTAGCCAGATATCACCATTGCCCAGAGCAGGGGTAGACAACCTTGGCTCTTTTATGACTCGTGGACTTCAACTCCCAGAATTCCTGAGCCAGCATGGCTGGCTCAGGAATTCTGGGAGTTGAAGTCCACGAGTCATAAAAGAGCCAAGGTTGCCTACTCCTGGGCTATGCTAATACCGATAGCGAGGAGAGGAAAGAAGGACTCTTACTTCATAGGAGGAACTTCATCTATCCGATTGCCGAGCTGGGACTCATGAGATTTGCTCCTGGTGAGGGTTGGGAAGTTGGGCAGCAGCTGGAAAACCTTTCGGCTGGGTGGAGGTGGAGTCCGTGGTGGCTTCCCTCTCTTGAGCTGGGGCGTGGTCGGTGGGGTAATGGCAGTACTGTGAGGAGTTCTGAGGTTCCGCCGCCCACAGTGAGTGGGGAAAGCAAAGGATTCCAACAGGTTATCGGCAAAGGTAGGGGCACCTTGACTCGTAGGTAAGTTGTCTGAAGAGGGGATGTTGGAGACGGAGACAGAACGGGACTGTGGGCCGTTGCCTTTCAAATGGGAAAGGTTGCCTTGTATCCACGTGAGCCCTGGAGGGCAGGGAGAAAGTTCAGAAGGGGGCATCAAACTGGTTTCCCGGCAAACGTCAGGTGGATTCCACACCAGATGGTCTTTGTGCTCTCCACCTGCGTGGAGATATGAAGGCACTGTTCAAAGAAAGCCATACATGAAACAATGAGGCGCACAATGAGGGGACACGACAGACTAAGACAAGCGTTCCTGAACCTTGGTGACTTCAAGATGTGCAGACCAGCATGCTTGTGTGGAGAAGCATTGTGTGGGCATGCTTTCTGGGGAGTTGAGGTCCATGCATTTTGTAGTTGTCATGGTTGACAAAATGAGTGGACCACGCATGAAGGGTTAGTACACGGAAAAGTATAAAGTAGGACTGGAGGCTAAAGCATATAAGGAACAGCTGCTGGAATTGGGTATGTCTAGTCTAATGAAGACAAGGACGAGGGGGGACATGATAGCAGAGTTCCAGTATCTCAGGGGCTGCCACAAAGAAGAGGGAGTCAAGCTATTCTCCAAAGCACCTGAAGGCAGGACAAGAAGCAATGGATGGAAACTAACCAAAGAGAGAAGCAACCTAGAACCAAGGAGAAACTTCCTGACAGTTAGAACAATTAACTAGTGGAACAACCAGCCTCCAGAAGCGGTGAATGCTCCAACACTGGAAGTTTTAAAGAAGAGACTGGACATCCATTTGTCCAAAATGGTATAGGGTTTCCTGCCTGAACAGGGGGTTGGACTAGATGACCTCCAAGGTCCCTTCCAACTTTACTATTATTATTAGTAGTAGTAGTATTTACAAAGACTTAGTAAGACCACACTCAGAATATTGCATCCAGTTTTGGTCACCACAATACAAAAAAGACGTTGAGACTCTAGAAAGAATGCAGAGAAGAGAAGCAAAGATGATTAGGGGTTTGGAGGCTGAAACATACGAAGAATGATTGCGGGAATTGGGTATGTCTAGTTTAATGAAAAGAAAGATTAGGGGTGACATGATGGCAGTGTTCCAATATCTAAGGGCCTGCCACAAAGAAGACACAGTTAGCCTGTTCTCCAAAGCACCTGAAGGCAGGACAAGAAGCAACGGATGAAAACAAATCAAAGAGAGAACCAACCTAGAACTAAGAAGAAATTTCCTGACAGTGAGAACAATTAATCAATGGAATGGCTTGCCTCCAGAAGTCATGGGTGCTCCATGACTGCAGGTTTTTAAGAAGAGATTGGACAACCATTTGTCTGAAATGGTATAGAGTTTCCTGCTTGAGCAGGGTTGGACTAGAAGACTGCCAAGGTCCCTTCCAACTCTGATATTCTCTTATTGAAAAACACTGGACTGAGAAGATGGATTATTGTTATTTTTTGGCTGGCAACTAAAATTTCAAGCTAGTACCTACCTGCCTTGCTACAGTTCCATGCTCTACCCTATAGTGCAGGGGTCTTCAAACCTGGCCCTTTTATGACTTGTGGACTTCAACTCTCAGAATTCCTCAGCCAGGCACATTCTGGGAGTTGAAGTCCAAGAATCAAGATCACGTGAAGTATTAATACCACTTTACAATGCCTTGGTAAGGCCACACTTGGAATACTGCATCCAGTTTTGGTCACCACGATGAAAAAAATATGTTGAGACTCTAGAAAGAGTGCAGAGAAGAGCAACAAAGATGATTAGGGGACTGGAGGCTAAAGCATATAAGGACCGGTTGCTGGAATTGGGTATGTCTAGTTTAATGAAGAGAAGGACGAGGGGGGACATGATAGCAGTGTTCCAATATCTCAGGGGCTGCCACAAAGAAGAGGGGATCAAGCTATTCTCCAAAGCACCTGAAGGCAGGACAAGAAGCAACGGATGGAAGCTAACCAAAGAGAGAAGCAACCTAGAACTAAGGAGAAACTTCCTGACAGTTAGAACAATTAACCAGTGGAACAACCTGCCTCCAGAAGCGGTGGATGCGTCAACACTGGAAGTTTTTAAGAAGAAACTGGACAGCCATTTGTCCGAAATGGTAATGGTATAACCCCCTGAGCAGGGGGTTGGACTAGATGACCTCCAAGATCCCTTCCAACTTTATCATTATTATTATTATTATTAAGTCATAAAAGGGCCAAGTTTGAAGACCCCCTGCTTTAGTGTCTCTTGTATAGAGACAAGTGAGTCCCTGATTCAAATGCATAATGGGTGTGAGGATAAAGAACACAGGAGTAAAAGTTGCAGCCTACACAACAGTCAGAGAAGAGATAGCTCACAGTAGGAGCAGGGTGGAAACAGCGCCTCAGAAGGGAACACCCTCGTTCTCTGGAAAGGAGGCACAAGAAATATTTTCAGACTTGCACGATTCTGTTACCATAACCCACTAGAGTTCATACTAATGGTTTCAATAGAAGAGAGTATCTGTAGCTCAGGGTTGAATTTTGAAATCCTTGATGCTCTCTGAGCTCGGCTGTTTGCTTGCAGACGTTACCTGTCTAGGCAACACCCTAATAGTTACTTAATAATACTTACTTAATAATACCCTAACTGGGTAATATCCTAACCAAGAAACTACCAAGATGAACAATCAAGTAAAAAACAATATCTTAATTGAGGAATTACCAAGGAGAAAATCCCCACTTGCAGGACAAGCAACGGTATATAAACAGGGAACAAGCTCCACTCTTTGATGGTGTTAGCTAGTTGGGTTATGAAACGTCTGCAAGCAAACAAACCAAGCTAGGAGAGCACCAAGGACGCCACAGACACAAACAGGACTGCTTTGTAAATCAGTAAAATGACTTCCTGTTTCAATTCCCCCCTTAAAATGTTGCCCCCATTTCAAGTAGGCATGGCTGGGGAATTCTGGAAGTTGAAGCCCAAACATCTTAAAGTCACCAAAGTTGAGAAACCCTGCCTTAATGCACACCACGATAGCTGAAGAAGGCATGAATAAAGTCTTAAAAACAGCAGTGGGGAATCTTTTGTCGTTTTGCCCAGAATCATATCCTTGGGGCGGTGAGGGGGGAGAATAGTCCAGCTAGGGCTGCATGGGGATTGTGGGAGATTCTGAACCCAAAGCAGGCAGCCCTCCATAAAGTAGGGGAATAGGAAACCCAAAATTAAAAAAAAAACATTCAATTTCACTTCCCTTGAATTTAAATTAAATGTGGTTAACCGGACTATTTTTTTCCAATCAATTTTAATACATTCTACTTCTTCCAGGTGACATACTTTGATATGGTATCAGCTTTTGGAATTTGGGAGGTTGCTCCCAAGGCTTTCATGAGCTACCTTGAAACCCTCCCTCCCTCCCTTCCTGTGGTTCAGCCCACCTTAACTCTTCCAGCCACACCTTCCTAAAGTCTAACAAAAACCCCACCCACCCCAAAAAACCCCAGAATAAAGAGATGGAAGGGACCTTGGAGGACTTCTAGTCCAGTTCAGGCAGAAAATCCTGTACCCTTTCAGACAAATGGTTGTCCAATCTCTTCTTAAAAATCTCCAGTGTTGGAGCACCCACCACTTCTGGAGGCAAGCCGGCAAGCCGCAACTCCTCCCCCAGCCCATTTTTCACACTCCCTTCTTCTCTTTGCCGGAGCCCCCATCTCCCTGTGTCTTCCTTCCCAATTCCCCTTCTTCTCCTGTGTCTCTTCCTTCCCAATTCCCCTTCTCTTCTCCTCCCGCCTTGAAAAATCCCCATTGTCCCCAGAAGCCTTTGTTTACCCATCCGTGTTGCTTTCCTCAAGCAGGTGAGGGCTCCGTTCAGCCGTGAACATTCCTCCATGCTGGCCCCGTATCTCTTCATCGTGTCTTTGACTTTGGAGTCGTTCATTTCCAAGAAGGCATCGAGAGTCAGGTCCTCTGGAATCCTCTGCAGAAAAGAAGGGTGGGGTTGGGGAGATGATTTCAGAAGAGGGGTCGGCTTCCTTCTCCCCCGCCCTGCAGGAAAGTTTTCAGAGATTAAGTTGAGGGTTGCTCTCCCACAGTATTTGGGGACTGGATGAGTCACCCTTTGTGGATAGGCGATGATGAAGGGTCAAAACAGAGACCTCTCTACACAATGCATTCAAAGCATGCAGCAGCTGCTTTGGCTCGTAATCCTTCCTGCATTTCTCTCTCTTTCTCTCTCTCTCTCTCTCTTTAAAACAGGAATAAAGGAAGGAGGCACGGCTTTTACTGCTGCTCAAGGGCCCAGTCACTTCGGCTTTCGGGCAATGACGAAGCAGAAGCGGGAAAGGCTGGCCCAGGTTCATGCACCATCAACCCTACGCTCTCCCCTACAAGCAAAAGAGCGACATTGTGCGCTGACCTTTGCCGGAATCGCAACGTTGCCAAAACTTTCCTCCCAGCATCGCAAATAGCTAGATGAGCCTGTTACAGCCAGCTTGCAGGAGCACATGCCAAATGCTTTAAAGAGGCTTGGGGCATGTCTGGCTGGATGGTATGGGTGTTGTGCTCCAACGCAGCTGGAAGAAACAAAATTAGGGGAAGCAGACTTTAATCAGCCCAATAAAGCTGGGGTGGTGGGGGGAGAGAACTTTCAATAATCTAAGACTGAAGCTGAGCTAGGGGTTGGTTTCCACCCTCCAGAAATAATAATAATTGGAATGTCTACAGGAAATACTATTTGCCTGCAGGCAAATACTGGGAGAGACCACGAAATAGGCAAAGTGGTAGAAAATAAAGAAGCTTAAATGCTTGGCAACTTTAGAATTCAAACACACCTGCCACACAACACCCCAGAGTTAACAATTGTCGATAAGATTAAAAAAAAAAAAATCTGGACAGTGGATATGGTAATACCTGAAGACATCAGAAAGATAGTTAACAATTCTAATAGGTGTCTTGGATGCAAATTCCAAAACTTCTGCAGCACCACTTGAATTACATCTGTACTGACAAAATCACCGTCAATCAACTGCAAAAGGCAGCTTTACTCGGAACAGCTTACATCCTGTGACAATATCTTAAAACCATAAAACATCAACATCTGCCTATCCTGGGTCCTTTGGAAGGACTTCTATAGGTAGACAAAAATGCCATATCCTCCAAACATCTGGCTTTGTAACAAACCATAATTATAGGGTAATCTACAGTTAGATTCAGTCAAAAACTGGGGGAAATCATTCAAGTCCTAACCAAGGACCTAAGAATTATTGGTAGCATCTGAGGATAAAGAATAGTTCCAAGCAAGTTGCTATTCTTTTTTTAAAAAATAGGGCATTCAGGTCTAACACATTTAAAGTGTCCAAACATCAAGAGAGTTCTATAGATATTGCTCTAAGAATTCCAGTCATGATTGGTATAACAGCAAATTTCTTTTTCTGTCAGCATTCAACTTTGATCTGCAAATTGTGATATTTTGTAATTTTTTTTCAGATTGCTTTTCCTAAGTCCCAGCATCACTCAGTATAGCAACAACAGTGAATCAAACTTTCTTGTTTTCAAAGACTGTTATATCAGACATGTTAAGAAAATTATTATTCATAATTATTATCACTTACATAGAATCTGACTCCCAACAACTCTAATGCTAGAGGCCAACATGAAAACTAAAATTGATTTATATGAAACTGGCTTTTAAACATAATTCAGTTCAATGCATTAATAAGATTACTCTTCAAAAGCAGGCAATTAGTATTATTTAATAGTCTCTCCTTCGGCCCACTAATAATTACAATTTCATAAGGGCTCTGGGAAGTCTTGAGGGGCTTCTGTGCACATGCACGTACGCACGCATGCATGCACACACCCACACCCGCACACACCAGCTTCAGTTGTACATCTTAGCAATAAATGTCTATGGAGATTCCCATCATCCAGATCATGGTTGTCCCAAAGGTGCTTTTTCAAAAGGCAACTGGACTTTGTTTTTCCTTGAAGACATTTTGCTTCTTATCCAAGAAGCTTCTTCAGTTCTACAGAACCAAAGTGCTCCAGAACTGAAGAAGCTTCTTGGATGAGGAACAAAATGCCCTCTGAAAAAAGCATCTTTGGGACAATCTTAGCTCCAAGTTATTATTATTCCCTCCAATTTGAGAACCAATTGGTGAGAGGGGGAGAAAGTCTTCCCACAGGCCACCGACCCAACCAACTAGTAAGTCCAAAGTACAGATGAGATTCAAACTGAGAGCATCCAGAGCCGTCTCACAAGGACCGAGCTGCATCAGCTGTCAAAATACAGGCTTTGCCTTAATACATAAAAGCGCATGGCGGGAGTCTAGAAGGGAACAGGGCCGTGTGCAGCCCAAAAGCATGCCAGGGAGGGTTAGATAACTGAAAGCAGGCCGCGATCCAAGTCACGAAGCCAAGGAGCTGCAGCGTGTGCTAGAAATCTGTTCTAACACCAGATGATGCAAGAACATGGCTTAATGTGTACTGTACTTTCACAAAACAACAGCTTTTTTGCTTCCAGAAGGGGTGGGTTCCCCACTCCCCTTCCCCTCTTCCCCTGAACAAATAACAAAAAACAAAGAAAGAAACAAAGAAAGAAAGAAAGAAAGAAAGAAAGAAAGAAAGAAAGAAAGAAAGAAAGCCAGAAGGCATAGAACTGGAATTACCCACCCTGAGCCACATCAATGAGCTAAAGCAGTGTTTCTCAACAACTTTTAAGATTCGTGGACTTCAACTCCCAGAATTCCCAACCAGCATGCTCGGTTGAGAAACATTGACTTATAGGCTGGAAGGATAATGATGATGAGTAACAGAATAGAATAACAGAATAACAGAGTTGGAAGGGACCTCGGAGGTCTTCTAGTCCAACCCCCTGCTCAAGAAGGAGACCCTATACCAGGGGTAGGCAACCTTGGCTCTTTTATGACTCATGGACTTCAACTCCCAGAATTCCTGAGCCAGCATGGCTCAGCTTGGAAACTCTCCATTTCTCCTCAGCATGGCTGGCTCAGGAATTCTGGGAGTTGAAGTCCACGAGTCATAAAAGAGCCAAGGTTGCCTATCCCTGCCCTATACCATTTCAGACAACAAGCGTTGTCCAATCTCGTCTTAAAAACCTCCAGTGTTGGAGCACTCACAACTTCTGGAGGCAAGTCGTTCCAGTGAAGGTTGACTAAAGCGCCAAGTGCCCGAAATGCAGTCATGCAACCAGAGGACCATTAGAATTTTGGAACCAGGTCGCAAATACTTTTTTTGGGGGGGTGGTGGTTCTGTTGCAATTTTCACTGGCTGTGACAGACTCCCCCCCCCCAAAAAAAATAGTATTTACAACCTGGTTCCAAAGTCCTAATGGTTACCTGGTCATATGACTGCATTTTGGGCTCTTGGCATTTACAGCTGTTTGCAGCATCCTGCAATCCCATGACTTCGATTTATGACGCTTTTATCAAAAACCCTGTTTAGTTCTGGGTTTTGACAAAAACACACCGCAGCGAACAATGGGTTAATGGTTGACCGTGCTAAAACACTGCGGATTCATTTAACAACCATGGTGTTGTTAATGACCACCATAAAAATAGTAATCAAATCAGTCACGTGATGAACCACTTTATTACTACCCTCGTGACTTACGATTATGATCAGCTCCATTATGGTCATAAGTTGAGGACTACCATACAGTAGTATGAAGTCAGGAAAAAAAACATAACTCAGGTGATCCCTCATCAAGCTTTGCATATTTTGCAAATGTAGGTAATTATCTGTATCTTGGCTGGTTAGTTTAATGCTCAGTGTAGGGCAATCCCTGAAAATGGGTTACTTCAGAACTCTGATTAAGTATGTTGCTTGGAAGACAACAGACACACCCCATTATTTGAGTAAGGCATTGACTATCCTGGATAATTCAGAATAAGAGCTGGAAGGGACCTTGGAGGTCTTCTAGTCCAGCCCCCTGCTCAAGCAGGAGACCATATGCCATTCCAGACAAGTGGCTGTCCACTCTCTTCTTAAAAGCCTCCAGTGATGGAGCTCCCACAACTTCTGAAGGTAAGCCTTTCCACTGGTTAATTGTTCTCATTGTTAGGAAGTTTCTCCTTAATTCCAGGTTGCTCCTCTCCTTGTTTCCATCCATTGTTTTCTTGTCCTGTGCTTTGGAAAATAAGTTGACCTCCTCTTCTTATGGCAACCCCTCAAATACTGGAATACTGCGTTCATACCACCCCTAATCCTGTAGAATAGAGCGGCACTGTCTTCCCACCAAACCAGGAGATGGATTTTCCCTTCTTGTCAACCTGATTCAATCGTGTGTAAGATATCAAGATCATGTGAAGTATCAATACCACTTTACAATGCCTTGGTAAGGCCACACTTGGAATACTGCATCCAGATTTGGTCACCACGATGTAAAAAAGATGCTGAGACTCTAGAAAGAGTACAGAGAAGAGCAACAAAGATGATCAGGGGACTGGAGGATAAAACATATAAGGAACGGTTGCTGGAATTGGGTATGTCTAGTTTAATGAAGAGAAGGACGAGGGGGGACATGATAGCAGTGTTCCAACATCTCAGGGGCTGCCACAAAGAAGAGGGAGTCAAGCTATTCTCCAAAGTGCCTGAAGGCAGGACAAGAAGCAACGGATGGAAACTAATCAAAGAGAGAAGCAATTTAGAACTAAGGAGAAACTTCCTGACAGTTAGAACAATTAACCAGTGGAACAACCTGCCTCCAGAAGCGGTGAATGCTCCAATACTGGAAGTTTTTAAGAAGAGACTGGATAGCCGTTTATCCGAAATGGTATAGGGTTTCCTGCCTGAGCAGGGACTAGATGACCTCCAAGGTCTCTTCCACCACCACCACCACCACCACCACCACCACCACCACCACCACCACCACCATCATCATCATCATCATCATCATCATCATCATCATCATCATCATCATTATTATTATTATTATTATTATTATTATTATTATTATTATTATTATTATTATTATTATTATTATTATTTCAGCTTCCAGATATAAAGGGCAAACTGCAACGTAACCCTGAAATGGTTTGCAAGTAGCACCTGACAAGAAAGAAAACTGGCTTTGCCACAAGCACACATTTATCTAGGCCAGCCAAAACAGTGCCAAACAGGCAGCACCCATAGGGAAAAGGTTACATGCCTTTAAGAGAGATTAAAAGAATATTAAAAGGAGTGCCATGGTTGCATTTTTACCAGCAGAGCAAAGTATACCCTTAGAAGCTGGCTGGTAAATCCATGCACAGTGGAGTACTGAAAGGGGCAGACTGAAAACAGAAAAAACAGAGAGGAAGAATTGACAAAACAGTTTTATCTGCCCCTTCCATAAACACACACTTATTTATTTACCTGACAAAGTAGATTAAGAAATAGTGATGGGCCCAAAGTCATCCCGTTGGGGGTATGCCAAACATTTCACTACAAAACATTTACAGTCCAAAAGTTTGCTAAATGGCACATTTCAAGTGCAAAGTGGAGTGTTTTGAGAATTTTTGCCAGAGCTTTGAGCTAGACCAGGGGTAGGCCACCTTGGCTCTTTTATGACTCGTGGACTTCAACTCCCAGAATTCCTGAGCCAGCCATGCTGAGGAGAAAGGGAGAGGTTTCTATGCTTAGCCATGCTGGCTCAGGAATTCTGGGAGTTGAAGTCCACGAGTCATAAAAGAGCCAAGGTTGCCTACCCCTGAGCTAGACAAAAAGCTGTCTTGGGTTTGAAGTACTGTTTGTTGTGTTTGAGACAGGTCACTTTGTGGCCTTAAATTTGAAACAGGCTGTTTCATTAGTCTGGAGTTATCGCCCATCATTTCCAAGGATGAAAGTGGATGTGACCTTCATTTTGCCTGCCCTAATGCATCACCTTAAGGGCTGTATACCACTGCAGAATACCGTAATATGCCCTATCACCCTACGCCTATCCTTGGTGATCTCCAAAATCTAAGCAGAGAGGAACCTTGTTAGTTTCTGGATGGGAGACCACCAAAACATATCCAGGCTCTTGGTCAATGTTTCTTAAACTTGGCAACTCTTTAAGATATGTGGACTTCAACTCACAGAATTCCCCGGCCAGCCATATGTCAAAACCACAGCAAATGACTTCCATTTTATGACCAAGAAAAGTGTATGGACAAGACCATGAAATCATCAGAAGCTAAGCTCAACTCAAAGGCGACTTGGTAGATGACATTGGATGACAGTCACACCCCATAAAATCACACAATCAGCCACCAATCAATGAAATTAAAAAGTAGCATGAGGCTGAAAAAGTTTAAGGGTAAGGAGGACGGCAGGGGAGAGGTAAGGAAGAAGAAGAGGATGGAAGATGGTAGTGACCCCAAAACTTTTGGGCACCAGGGACCCGGTTCCATGGAGAAGAGATTTTTCCATGGACTGGAGAGGGTGTAGTTTCGTGTGCTGCCTGCATCCTGCCAATGGGGCTTTGCTTGTTTGCACGGCCCAGTTTCTGGCATGCCACGGACCCGTGCCAGTCCATGGACTGGGGGTTGTGGACCCCTGGTCTAGAGCAGAGGTCCCCAACCCCCAGTCCATGGACCAGTACCGGTGGCCACGGCATGCCAGCAACCAGTCTGCACAAACAAGCAAAGCCCCATCCGCGAGATGCAGGCAGCACACAAAACCACACACCCTCCGGTCCGCAGAAAAAAACCTCTCGTAACTGGTCCCTGGTGCCCAAAAGGTTGGAGACCTCTGGTCTAGAGGTTAAGGCTCCAGGTTAGAAATCAGGAGATTATGAATTCTAGTCATGCCTTAGGGATGAAAGTGGGAAATAGTAGGAGAAAAGAGTATTGTTTGCCACGTTGAGTTGTTTTAAAAAAATAATAAAAGCAGCATATAAAACAAGTAAATAAAAAATGGAGGGAGAAACCGCACCAGCAAACTAAAATCAGGGATTGAAAAGTCACTGAAATTGTTTTAAAACAATGTCTAGACAAGATTGAACATAAAACACAATCACAGAAAAATATCAGGAATAGTTTCAGATAGGAGATTACCATGAAAATCATAATTTTGTCTAGCCGGAGAACATGCTCCAATCTCCTCAACTGCCGCTTTCCTGACATGCTGGGCAATTCCTGCCTTTACCAGCTTAATTGCATGTCTTCTCCTGGGGATGAGGAGAAATGTAATGCAAACATCTGGAACATTCCAGTTCAAGGAACACTGATTAGTCTGTTCATTAACATAATTATGCATGCTGAAAAACTGGCAATCTCCGCATTTCATGAGCTATTTTCTCACATAATCGGTTGCCAGAACTGGATCCTGGAACATGTTGCTAATGCTTGCCAATGGGCTGGCTTGCACCCAGGATCTTAAAAAGACCTGCTTATCAGTTTCAAGAAGAGGGTGGGGGTACAATAGGTCCCCATACAAATAGTTGATTTTTGCTCACTCCTGTGTTTATGCTTATTAAAAACTTTCAATGTGCAACTTTTGTTTTGAAGAAAAAAAATCAGTCAATACTGCCAACCCAGATCTAGGGATCTTGTTGGTTTTTCTGATGAAAATACCCGGTCATGGCAAGATGGCTGCAGCCAAGTTATTTTGCAGAGTTGACAATACCCCCTCACTGTTGTTTGGTCCTTCCTGGGCTCCAAGATCACCACAGATGGGGACTGCAGCCAAGAAATTAAAAGACGCTTGCTCCTGGGGAGGAAAGCTATGGCAAATCTAGACAGCATACTAAAAAGCAGAGACATCACCCTGCCAACAAAAGTACGTATAGTCAAGGCCATGGTTTTCCCTGTTGCAATGTATGGCTGTGAAAGTTGAACCGTAAGAAAGGCTGAGCGCCAAAGAATTGAGGCCTTTGAACTATGGTGCTGGAGAAGACTCCTGCGAGTCCCCTGGACTGCAAGGCGATCAAACCGGTCAGTCCTAGAGGAGATCAACCCTGATTGCTTTTTAGAAGGCCAGATCCTGAAGTTGAAACTCAAGTACTTTGGCCACCTAATGAGAAGGAAGGACTCACTGGAGAAGAGCCTAATGCTGGGAAAGATTGAGGGCAAGAGAAGAAGGGGACGACAGAGAAGGAGGTGGCTGGATGGAGTCACTGAAGCAGTAGGCGTGAGCTTAAATGGACTCCAGAAGATGGTAGAGGACAGGAAGGCCTGGTGGAACATTGTCCATAGGGTCGCGATGGGTCGGACACGACTTCACAACTAACAACAACAACAAATACAGCATGGGTCATAGTAATGAAAATTTTGGGGTGGGTGGGGGATGGGGGGAGTAAAAAAAGTTTGAACTGCTAGGGCTTCTGAGCAATCCAGGAAGAGTCTGGTTACTTAACAACATTAGGCTAGAATACTTGCTCAGCACGCTTAGTAATGCATACGAATTTTGCGATTGCTGCTTAAGTATCAAAGGTCAGAATTCAGGCTGAGCAGAATCCGGGACACCTGTCAGCCCAAGAGGAATGCACCCTTCACGCACACAAACACACACAACTGCAATATTCTATCTCAAGCAAGCTATTATTAGCAAACAAGATCAGTACCAACTTTGAGAGATGCGTAGAAGCCTCGTTCTTATTAAGACTTGTCCCTCGGCTGCGCTGCCCCAGCTAGTAACTTGGGGAGCTCAGAGGAAGCATCTCATACAAATATGTTCCCTGAATCTAGAAAGCTAGCATACAAAGGACAGAGAGTAATTCTGGCAAAGACTTAATCCTTGGTATTTAGTTTGCTAAATTATTCCAAATGGAGGCTGGTAGGCTTAGAAAACGTCTAAGCCAGTGGTGGCGAACCTATGGCACGCGTGCCAGAGGTGGCACTCGGAGCCCTCTCTGTGGGCACACGTGCCGTTGCCCCAGCCTCGCCTCCCCCCACGACCCCCTCCTCTCCAGCAGCCCCCCTGGAGGAGAGTCGCCCCCGAGCGTGGCCCACACGGAGCAGCGCAGCCAAGGACATAGCAGCCAGGCAGCATAGACAAGACTCTGCCCTCATGCCCCATCCCGCACAGTTGATGCTGCAGGGCACGGGCAGAGGGCATGGCCACCATGGCACTGCTGGGCTACCTGGGCGATCTGCAGTGGGCCCTGAAGGTGGTGAGTGGCCCCGCGGGCAGGTGGGGTGGGGGACATGGTGGGGGCGAAGCAGGGGCGGGGTGGGGGGTGGAGCAGGGGCGGGCCAGTTTTTGGGCACTCGGTCTCTAAAAGGTTCGCCATCACTGTTCTAAGCTAAGAAAACCTATATTGAGAACGCTTGTAAATTAAGGAAGGAGAAAAGTTCAAATGGACCTAATCCCTGATGCTTGCTTTTCTAAATTCAGGACTGCTGTTTCAGTCCCTTACTCTTTTTAAATTTAGTGGGTCATTCAAATCAAAGGTTCCCCTCTTGCTCAACCCGTCCAAGTTTCATCACAGGAATTTTAGAACATCAGAATGGAAAATAAGCAAAACATTTAAACCCAGCCATGGTGATTATATTTAGATTTTCCTAGTGACTTTAATTTGGCAGGCTGACAGGGGAAATCTGGGAACTGAAGTCCCTACATCTTACAATTGCCAAGATTGAAATAGACAAGTGGCCTGATGAATTTACCATCTAAGTGTAAGTCTATTATTACGAAGGAAAATCCCACTTTGGGAATCATTAGGAACAGATCTGCCAATATCAAAATGCTATTATAAGACAGTGCAGCCATGTTTGGAAAGTTATATAAAGTTTAACTCAACGTATCTCAAAAAGGATTGGGTGTGAGTTTCAAAAGAAAGAGAAATCAGGTAAGGAACTTCAGCAAAAATTGCATCTCTACCATCGGAAGGATGTTTTAATATCCTTTAACTGGAATTTACAGTCTAGTTTCTAGCACCTGGGCTTTCTACCGTTCTATTCTGGGTACATTATCTAAATAAATTACTTAAAGGAGAGAATAGAAGAGACATTCATGAAATTTATGGATAACGCAAAGCTGGAGGGATTCCTAACAGCTCAGAACATGGCCTCAAGTTTCAAAATAATCTTGAGAGATTTGAACCTTGGGCTCTATCCAACAAAACAAGGTTCAAGGTTGAGAAATACAAGATCCTGCACTTAGGCAGGAAAAACCAGATGCACAGGTACAAGATAGGCAGGAGCTGACTGAGAAGAATCTGGGTATCTTGGTAGATTAAGCACAAGCCAGCAATATGCTACAGCTGCCAAAAGAGCCAATGCAGTTTTGGGCTAAGTCAGGGGTAGGCAATCTTGGCTCTTTTATAACTTGTGGACTTCAACTCCCAGAATTCCTGAGTCAGCATGGCTGGTTTAGGAATTCTGGGTATTGAAGTCCACAAGTCATAAAAGAGCCAAGGTTGCCTACCCCTGGGCTACGTCAACAGAGATATAATGTCAAGATCATAGGAATTGTTAATATCACTCTGTGCTGGAACACTGCCCAGTTGTGGTCATCAAAACAAAAAGGATGCTGAGGAACAGGAAATAATGCAGACAAGAGTGAAAAGGGTTATAAGAGGCTAAGAGGTTAAATCCTATGAGGTATGCTGCACTGCACTGTGCTGCAGCTGCCAGAAAAGTCAACACAGTGCTAGGCTGCATTAACAGAGGGATAGAATCAAGAAAATGTGAAGTGTTAATACCACTTTACAACGTCTTGGTAAGGCCACACTTGGAATACTGCATCCAGGTTTGGTCACCACGATGTAAAAAAGATGTTGAGACTCTAGAAAGAGTACAGAGAAGAGCAACAAAGATGATTAGGGGACTGGAAGCTAAAACATATAAGGAACGGTTGCTGGAATTGGGCATGTCTAGTTTAATGAAGAGAAGGATGAGGGGAGACATGATAGCAATGCTCCAATATCTCAGCCGTTGCCATAAAAAAGGAGTCAAACTATTCTCCAAAGCATCTGAAGGCAGGACAAGAAGCAACAGATGGAAACTCATAAAAGAGAAAAGCAACCTAGAACTAAGGAGAAACTTTCTGACAGTTAGAACAATTAATCAATGGAACAACTTGCTTCCAGAAGTTGTGAATGTTCCAACATTGGAAGTTTTTAAGAAGAGACTGGACAGCCATTTGTCTGAAATGGTATACGGTTTCCTGCCTGAGCAGGGGGTTGGACTAGAAGACCTCCAAGGTCCCTTCCAACTCTATTGTTGTTGTTATTATTATTAAATCAAAGGGAGAAATGATAGCAATCTTCCAATGCTTGAAGGGCTGTCACTGGGGAAAAGATGTGGACTTATTCTCCAGTGCTTCCAAGAGTAAGAGTAAGAGTAAGACAAGAATCAGTGGGAAGAAGTTTTACATTACATTAGAGCCAGACATGAAATAAAGAGGAATTTCCTGATTATGAGAGCTACTAAGGTGTGGAATAGTTTGTCTTCTAAAAATTATGTGCTCTATCACTTGAGGATTTCAAACAAGAGTCAGAGAGCCATTTGTGTTTTTCAACCTTAGCAACTTTAAGATATGTATAGACTTCAACTCCTAAAATTCCCCAGCCAACACTGGTTGGGCCAATTCTGGAAGTTGAAGTTCACACAACTTAAAGTTGCTCCCTGGGCAGCAGGCTAGACTAGAAGATCATTAGTGTCTTTTCCTAGATTCCGTTACCTTAACCACTATGGCTTTAGGTAAGAAATTTTAGCATTCTTCTTTAATCTGTGCAGAACAATGAACGTTCAAGTCTTGAGTTTGGTTTGTGTCTTTAAAATAAACCATAAAAATGAGCTGGCTAATTTGGGAAATTTTGTGTAAATCATTACAAGTAATCCTCAACTTATAACCATAATGGAACTTGGCCATCACTGTTGTAAGTCACGATGGTCGTAAATTGGGTCACCCAAATCATTGACCCAATTTTATGACTGTTTTGCAGCAGTCGTTAAGTGAACACCACAATAGTTAAGCAAACCAATGTTTCCTGTGGGTTTGTTTTGCCGAAAACCATGAGTCCATGCCAGTTTTCAGCAAAACTGTTATAAAATGCGGTCATAAACTCTTTTAAGTAAATTTACATAAATTGTAACTTCAAAAAGTCACACAGCAATAGCAATAGCATTTAGACTTATATACCACTTCATAGTGCTTTACAGCCCTCTCTAAGCAGTCTACAGAGTCAGCAAATTGCCCCCAACAATCTGGGTCCTCATTATACCAGCCTCGGAAGGATGGAAGGCTGAGTGAACCTTGAGCTGGTCAGGATAGAACTCCTGGCTGTGGGCCTGTAATACTGCATTCTAACCACTGTGCCATCATGGCTCAAAGCTCCCTCTAGTCAACACAAATGGATTTGCCCAATCAGACAAAAATGGGGTTGATCAGTTTCTGGCCTGGGATGCAAACATAGTCATTATCCACTTATTTCTTAAATTTGTGTTTGTCTAGTACAGAGCTTTTCAACCTTTTCACCCATTGTACCGCTTTTAGGATATGGCAACATCCGAGTACCACCAGTCGCCTAGCAAGGTGTCAAAAACTTGATGACCCCCCCAAAAAAAAGAAAAAAGAAAAAAAGTGATAAAGTACAGGTAGTTCTCGACTTACAACAGTTCGTTTAGTGAGTATTCGAAGTTACAATGGCACTGAAAAAAGTGACCCCCAAAACACAGCCGAGCAAGACACCTGCCTGCCCACTTGGCGGCGCTCTTCCTCCTGTCCAAGATTTTCATTGTTGTGAGCATTTCTTTTGGAGATTGGCAGCGGGGGTGGGGTGGGGTGTGTGTTTGGTTTTTATTCCCCCCGTCTGCTGGGTGGTTGCAGCAGGTTTTGGTCACTTCACATGACCCTGGGACACTGTGACCGTCATAAATATGAATCGGTTGCCAAGCACCTGAATGTAAATCACAAGACCCTGGAGATGCTGCAACATTCCAGCTGATCGGCGCTTCTTCTGGGCTCAGCAGAAGTGCCAGGATCAGTGCTGCTTTCCAGCTGATTGGTGCTTCTTCAGGGCTCAGCAGAAGCACCAGGATCAGCGCCGAGCTCCAGCTGGAGCCTGGCGCTGATCCTGGCGCTTCCGCTGAGCCCTGACAGCCCTGCAGCTCCAGCCATCTCTCGCTCAGGCTTGTGTGGTGCTGCCACCAGTTCAGCTCATTCCTCTCCCCCGCTACCACTTTTCTAGGATGGTCGCATACCACCTGCCAGGTGCCAATGTACCACAGGTGGTACCTGTACCATTTGTTGAAAAGCCCTGGTCTAGTACAGCAGAGCACACTAGCACTGAAACTTCTCAAAAAGAAAGTTCAGAAGTACAAACCTATCTAAAAATGAATTTTTTTACTTGAAATGGTTTCCCTGCTTCGGAAATAGGGAAGATTGGTTGCAGTTGCCTAACTGTACAAGCAAAGTTATATCAAAGGTGTCTCTAAGTGTCCTATCCTAGGAGCGAACACCAGTACTGATCATGCGTGTCATGTAAGACTGATGGATTGGTTTCCTTTTACCAACAATTCAGAAGTTACTGGCTAAAAAAAACCGTGATGTAAATCAGTGTTTCTCAACCTTGGCAACTTTAAGGCGTGTGGACTTCAACTCCCAGAATTCCCCAGCCAAAATTTGCTTTGCTGACTGGGGAATTCTGGTAATTGAAGTCCACACGCCTTAAAGTTGCCAAGGTTGAGAAACGCTGATATAAATAAAAGAAGATCTAACCCTCACTTATCAAATTTAATAAGAAGGTCACTGGAAGGAGAAGGAAACGAGACCAATATTTCCAAACTAACATTGAACACTGAAGTCTAATGAAGTTTCTTATCAGAGAAGGGACAGGGGGACAATGCTAAATGTGGTGTTTTTGATACCTGCCATTCCCCCAAATTATTTCACTTCCTTCTTCTTCTCCTTGTGCCATATCCGTTATCGGATGTTGGCGATCATGTTGGCGATCCTGTTTTTATCAGCAGCCGCATGAAAAAGTGCTGCTGAGTTTTCTCCAAACCAGTCCCTTAGATTTTGAAGCCACGATGTTCTTCTTCTGCCTGGATCTCGTTTGCCTTCAATCTTTCCCTGGAGGATTAAATGGAGTATGCCGTATTTTTCTGGGTGTCTCATCACATGTCCGAAATATTCTAATTTTCATTTTTTAATTGTTTTGATGATTTCCCTTGGCTTTCCCAGGCAGCTTATCCCCTCCTCATTTCTGATCTTGTCAACCCAGCCTATACGTAACAGCCGCCTGTAAATCCACATTTCAAATGCTTCTAGTCTCTTCAGGTGGCCTTCTGTCAGAGACCAACTCTCTACTCCATAGAGCAGGATAGAAAAAATATAGCATCTGACAAGCCTGATTTTCAGTCTTAGGCTTATGTCGTGACTGCAGAAGACCTTCCAACCATTGCAATTTCCCCAATGAATCCAGTTATCAAATACCAAAAATAAAGGGGAAGAAATATTGAAGAGTTAACTTGTTCAAACATGCCTTTGATTTTTTTTTGAACTGCTTGGAACATATTCCAATACAACATGTGCAGGGAGAGGGAGAGGGAGAGGGAGAGAACAACAACCAACATATCCAGGGAAGGATCAGAAGGGACATCGGAAGATAAAATAATCGGGGGGGGTTTTGCATTATTTGCTTCCTTGCTCAATCTTGTTTTGTTAATCAAAATCTCAACAGAAAATTGCCAAGGATGGAGTTTCGGATAAAACTGTGTTATAGAATAAGCAGAGGATAGAACAGCTTTGAAGGGGGAAAAAAATCAGTTTTATCATCTAAAGAACTTCTCCTCCCCCTCCCCCCATTCCTTCGTCTAAAATTAGCTAATTGTGCCACTGAATCTACAGCACTCGATTTACTTCAAGTCTGTATTTAACGCTTCACAAGTATGAATAGAACTAGCTTAGGGGGAAAAAATATGCCCGTTTTCCAAGTGATAAGCCCAGTTAGGGGACAGCAGGCTGATTACAAAACACTTGAAACTGGATCTATTAGTAGATAGCTTATTAGTGATTTGTTTTTATGGGCAGTCCTCCAATTATCACACAATTGGGGCGATTCCCCCATTGACTATGCTTCTTGGTTGCGGTGCCCAAATTTTGATCACATGATCATGGGAACGCTGCGATGGTCGTTAAGTACGAGGACCAATTGTAAGTAATTTAGCAATCGAACGTTTTCAGTGCAGCTGTAAATTTTATTGTTTGCTAAACAAATGGTTGTAAGTCAAGGACTACCTAGAGTTGTATAGATAGTCCTCGATTTATGACCACAAATGAGCCCAAATTTTCTGTTGCTAAGTGAAACATTTGTTAAGTGAATTTTGCCCCATTTTGCGACCTTTCAAGCCAGAGTTGCTAAGTGAATGACTGCAGTTGTTAAATTAGTATCCCAGTTGTTAAGTGAAACCGGCTTCTCCATTGACTTTGCTTGTCAGAGGATCGCAACAGGGGATCACATGATCCTGGGACACAGCAAAGGTCATAAATATGAACCAATTGCCAAACATCTGAATTTTTGTCTCATGACTACAGGGATGGTGCAAAGGTTGTAACTGTGAAAACTGGTCATAAGTCACTTTTTTTTTTACTGCTGTTGTAATTTTGAACAGTAACCAGGGGGGCGTTTTATCAGGTGCGCCTGATTTACCAGTTGCGCCCCTTTCTGGACCGGGACGCTTTGCGCACAGTCACTCAGGCTCTCGTCACCTCTCGCCTGGACTACTGTAACGCTCTTTACATGGGGCTCCCCATGGGGAGCATCCGGAGGCTCCAGCTGGTCCAGAATGCGGCC
>NW_015388731.1:127267-144259 GCF_001527695.2 Protobothrops mucrosquamatus
TTTTCAACAAGCGGGCCTGACCTAGGGTGAGTTTTAAATAGGGACAATTTTTAAACGATTTTAAAGAGCCACAGCTACCAATATTTGGGTTTTAATTGGTTTTTAGCAGGGGAAAATTTTTTGTACGATGTTTTAATATGCTGTGAGCCGCCCTGAGTCCCATGGGGAGAAGGGCGGCATATAAATTTTGTAAAATAAAATAAATAAAATAAATAAATAAAATAAATGAACTGTTGTAAGTCAAAGACTACCTGTTGATCACTCATCAGTGGTGAGAGGCCACCAGGAAATCCCAAGTTGTAAGCCAGACTGAAAAGTCAAAAGCCCATCCAAGAAGGACCCAGTGTCAAACACTCCTCTGCTGCTGGCTAAAAAATACAGATGGTCCTCAATTTATGACCGGCCACTTAGCAACTATTTGAAGTTATGATGGATATCCCACAGCTGCTTACAACTCAATTTTGAAATGACAGCTGCGCCCCCCCTCTCATGGTCACATGATCACATATTGGGTGCTCAACTTTATGGCCATTTACAGCATCCCATGGTCACATAACCCTATTTTTTTTTTTACTTTTTTTTTTTTTTTGTTTCTGGTATTTATTTTCAGTTTCCAGCAAAAAACACCCATTAGGTAAAACAGATTCACTTAACAACTCTAACATATACTTAGCAACCACCTGAAAAAAATGCCCCAAAATGTGGACCAGTCAATGCCTTATCACTGTAATTCCAGACACAATTAGGGTCATAAGTTAAGGTCTGCCTATAGTTCCAAAAACATGTATAACACATGCATAACAAGAGCAATAGTGCTTAGATTTATATACCGCTTCATAGTGCTTTATAGCCTTCTCTAAGCAGTTTACAATGTCAGCATATTGTCCCCAGTGATCTGGCTCCTCATTTTACAAACCTCAGAAGGATGGAAGTCTGAGTCAACCTTAAGCTGGTCAGCACTGAATTCCTGGCAGTGGGCAGAGTTAGGCTCAAATTACAACTATTAGTTTAGTGACTGTTTTAAGTTACAACAGCGCTGAAAAAAGTGCCTTATGATCGTTTTTCACACTTGTGACCGTTGCAGCACCCCCATGGACATGTGATCAGACTTGGCAACTGACTCATATTTATGACGATTGCAGTGTCCCCGGGGTCCTTTTGATCACCTTTTGCAACCTTCTGACAAGCAAAGTCAATGGGGAAGCCAGATTCACTTAACAACTGTGTTACTGATTTAACAACTGCAGCAATTCACTTAACAACCTTGGCAAGAAAGGTCGTAAAATGGGGCAAAACTCACTTAACAGCTGTCTCAATTAGCCACAGAAATTTGGGGCTCAACTGCGATCGTAAGTCAAGGACTACCTGTTCTGCATTCTAACCAGTGTGCCACCAACAGGTTCTATATATGTTTCGGTCTCTGTTAAAAACCTGACCCAATTGCTGAGGGAAAAGCCAGTTTTATAGCCTTCCAGAAGGCCAGCAATTTTGCCCACAACAACCCTGTGAGGTAGACAAAACTGAGAGAGAGTAGGTATTGCATCTGTGGGCCAGCTCCCTCTTATTTTAATCCTAAAGCGATCTTATGAAGTAAGCTGACCTGAGAGAAACTAATTGATCCAAAATCCCACAAGAATGAGCTCCGCTTTTTAAAATCCTTCGTTATATATTTAAAAAAAAAACTAGCAGTAAGCTTGCTACTTATGTCTCCTGAAGAAAAAAAACAAAGATTCCTCTGTGGTGCTGAGAGAGTTTCCTGCTTAGGTTATTGCAATAAAATGAATTAAAACCCAGGTCCTACTCCTGCTATATAGGGTTTTAGTCAGTCCCTGTTTGGAATCCTGGGTCCAGTTCTGGAGACCTCGCTTTAAAAAGATATTGATAAGATTTTGTCCAGAGATGGGGTACAAAATGGTGCCTGAGGGACTAAACATATTAGGAGAAATTGGAGGAACTGAATACGTACAACCTGGAGGATGATACATATTGGACATTGGACTGGTTGTCCAATCGCTTCTTAAAAGTCTCCAGTAATGGAGCACCAAAAACTTCTGAAGCAAGCTGTTCTACTGATTAATTGTTCTAATTGTCAAGAAATTTACCCTTATTTCTTGGTTCTCTCCTTGATTATAATAATAATAATAATAATAATAATAATAATAATAATAATAATAATGATAAAGTTGGAAGGGACCTTGGAGGTCATCTAGTCCAACCCCCTGCTCAGGCAGGAAACCCTATACCAGTGGTTCTCAACCTTTTTAATGCCGCGACCCCAACCGGTCGTAAGTCGAGGACTAAACCGGTCGTAAGTCGAGGACTAAACCGGTCATAAGTCGAGGACTACCCAACCGGTCGTAAGTCGAGGACTTTCCCTGCCCAGGAGCGCCGCGCATGCGTGGTTCCGCCCCCTGCGCCGGCTGAGGCGTAGCTGGCAAGCAGCAGAGACAGAGCAGGCCGACCACCAGCTGGCCCAGCCCAAGGGAGGTAAGGCACCCACCGGAAAAGGGGAAAAAATGGCGGACAAAAAAAATGGCGGACAGCCTTGCTTGGCGACCCCCGTGAAATGGTCGATCGACCCCAAATGGGGTCCCGACCCACAGGTTGAGAACCACTGCCCTATACCATTTCGGACAAATGGCTGTCCAGTTTCCATCCACTGCTTCTTGTCCTGCCTTTGGGTGTTTTGGAGAATAGCTTGACTCCCTCTTCTTTGTGGCTACCCCTTAGATATTGGAAGACTGCTTTCATGTCTCCCCTAGTCCTTCTCTTCATTAAACTAGACATATTCAATTCCAGCAACTGTTCTTCCTATGTTTTAGCTCCCAGTCCCCTAATAGCAATAACGATACACTTAGACTCATACACTGCTTCTCCTCTTACTTCACAGAAATGACTTCACAAAAAGTGTAGCAGAAACTTGGAATCAACTTCCCGCGGAGGTAATGGGTCAATTATCAGTAACTGAGTTTAAACATACTTGAGATAAAGACATGCCCATCATCCAACAAAAAAATTAAAAATAAAATTAAAAAAAATAGATATAAAACAAACTCAAAGGACAGACTCAAACTCAACGGGCCACTAGGTCTTTTTCTGCCATCACTTTTCTATGTTTCTCTCTTCTTGCTACCAGCCATTACCTTCAGCACTATTCCACTCTATTCATAGAGAGCGCGAGGAATAGAAGGATGAACAGATTTTTGGTGGTTTCACCTACCTCAAGAACCGCAAAATCTGGGCAGAGAAGGTCTCTCACACTCCGCAGCGTGACAGGCTGAGTGTCCTTCCTGCTCGCAGGAACTTTCCCAGTGGCCCAGTTCCATAAACACTCCATTGTTCAAACTACAATCTCTCCCCCAAACTAAAGGATCTGACAGCCAGTCATTAGCCTCACTTTAAACACAGGCTTTCCAAATTTAAAATGGAAAGAAAGAAAGAACCGACGTAAGAAAGCAAGCCGCTGTTCGAACAGGGCAGAATTTTCCCACCCCTGAAACCAGGAGCTGCTTGGAAAACATCGGCCTTGGAAAGACAAGCCGCTCTGGGATCTGCAGAGTCAGCAGATATTTTAAATTGTAGTCAACCGGCTATTTATGAAAAAAAGGGGGGATGGTCTCGGGGCTTTCCAACCTGTCTGGAAGATTTATTTTTGGAACTGGCTGAGCAGAAAGGGAACAAAAAAGCATCAAAAATAAAAGGGCAGAGCAAACAGGAAAAAGGGCTGATGGTCTGTGGAAAGCAGCTCTCTTTGCACTTTCCCAACTGAAGGTGATGATGTTATTCATTCGGCTGAGTCCGACTTTTGGCAATTCTATGGGCCAAGTTTCTCCACTTCTTCCTTGCACTATTTCTTTTGAGTTTTTCTATGCTCTGGCCGGTGTCAGCTTTGATGCTGTCCAGCCACCGTGTTCTTTTTTTACTGCTTGGTTTCCTTTTACCGCTAACTCTTCCAAACATAATTGCTTTCTCCAGTGAATTCCCCCCACATGACGTGGCAAACTAAGTGAGACGCTGTTTCGTGATTTTGCCTTCTAGTGACACGTCTGGTCTTCTGAACCTGCTCTCGGGGATATTTGCAAAAGGGTCTGCACTGTTAGTTAAGGAAGTGAAGATCGACCTGGCCCGGAACAAACACTGACTGGACATGGGTGGCGAAAGTCCCTCCCTGAGAAGTGGGACGCCCCAAAACCATGACCAGTACCCAAGGCCACAGCAACGCTCAACTGCTTGCTTCAAATGTGGAAAGGAGGGGAATCGCACAGCCGAGTGCAGAGCCAGCCATGTGGGGAAGAAACCAACCCTTGAGCCCACAAAGAAACCCACCAAGCCACCGCCATGGATCTGGGAAATGGCTCTGGAGGGAGTACAAGTCGTAGATGTCTTTGGAGATTCTCAGTCATCCAGGTCATGGTTGTCCCAATGCAGATATTAATAATAATAAAATTGGAAGGGACCTTGGAGGTCACCAACCCCCTGCTCAGGCAGGTAACCCTATACCATTTCAGACAAATGGCTGTCCAGTCTCTTCTTAAAAACTTCCAGTGTTGGAGCATTCGCAGCTTCTGAATGGAGAAAAATTTCCAACAAATAGTCCTTGACATACAACATAATGGAGCCTACCCATTACAATAGTATGTCAAGCTGGTCATAAAATGGGTCAGTTACATGATCAACCTGATTTTACAATGTTTTTTATGGCGGTTGTTAAGCCAAGTGTAAATGTGGCAATGTTGCTGAGCGCCCGAAGTTTGGTCGCGTGACTACAGAGGGAGCCTAACCGTTGGAAATTCAGATTTGGGTTATAAATTCCCAAACGGTTGTAAGTTGAGGACCACCTCTATGGGGTCACTAAGAGCAGACCTCAACTTGATAGCACATAATCAATCCATCAATTGAAAAAGGGACATGTAAACAAAGACGGATACAAGAAAATGACCAGAAATTGTAGAGATTGAGCTGAGGCCTGCAAGAAATGTCTCAAACAACAACAACAATTATCAGTTACAGAAGGAAAGGCAAAGAGATTTTGGAAAGGGGTACATTGGTAATGAATGACAGCAAGAAGGCAGAGTGCAGTAGCTCACATTTTTAATCTCTCTTTTCTGAGGAGAACTGAAACTGTGGCTGGCCATTGTTGTGTGCCTAGTGGGAGGGAGCTGCAGCTGAGAACAGACCAAGAAGGCATAAAAGAACTCTTAGCTAATTTAAACAAATGCCCGTCTTGAGGGCCAGATGGTTACATCATAGTGTACTGAAGGAACTAGCAGAAACGCTAGCTGTAATCTTTGTGAAAGAACTTGCAAAAATAACCTAGGAGGAGTGCAAACACATTAGCAGAAGGAGTCAGAAAGATCTAGACAGACTTCAACTATGTGCTAAAACGAATGAAATTACTAAAATATAAATATAAAATTCTCCACCAAGGAAGAGAAGGGAAGGGTTACCCAGCTGCTTTCATTCCTAGGATAGGATTCGAACTCACAGTCTCTTGGTTTCTGGACCAGCCTTTTTAACCAGTAGACCAGTGGTCCCCAACTCCTAGGGTTGCCAGGTCTGCTTCCAAAAAATAGTGGACAAGCGGGAGGGGGGGGGGGTTAAGTAGTAAAAATAGTAGACTGTACAGCTTTAGATTACGTACCATTTCATCATAAAGCTTTTGAATAACAAAATGTCCACTATTTTGTGAAAAAAAATAGTGAACATAATGTGAAAAAAGTGGACTGTCCACTCAAATAGTGGACACCTGGCAACCCTACCAACTCCCCAGGCCATAGCCCACTACCGGGCCTTGAGCCGATCAGAACCGGGCTGCAGAAGTGGCAGGCAAGCACGTGTGTGCAGGCGTGCATCCCTCTTGCACGAGCAGTGGGTGAGCGCATGTGCGCATGCTCCATTTGCACGAGCAGCGGGAACGGAATGATCCCTTCTGTCCCACCCACCCCCTACTAGTCCACAAAGGCTGAAAGGTTGGAAAACTCTGTGCTAGATCAAACCAGCTAATCTAAACTAAACTAGCAAATTAGTCACAGAAGCACAGCAGTAAACTGACAGATATCAAAACACCTAGAGTTCCCTTTGGTGAGATGGGCAGCTATATAAATTTGATCAATAAATACATGATTAATAAATCAAAAGATTACTGCATACCAAGGGAAGTAACTTGTTTTCTATTTTTCAGAGACTATGAATAAAATCTATAGGGAGGTTAGGAGGAGTTTCCCAGTAGTAGGAACTATTAACAGCCGAATACATTGCCTCATGAAGTATGTTCACTCAGCTGAAGTCTTCACAGCCTGGATCTGCACTGAAGGGAAGTTAGACTAGATGACCTCTCAGGTTGTTTCTAATGAAAATTAGTCTACATGTGATTTGTTGCCAATTATCACATCTGTAAAGTCCAGTATGACTCTACTGAAGATTCACACACAAGTTCCTTAAGATGTCGTGCAAACCTAACCAACTATGTTTTATTCAGCAAACCACAATTAACAAGCCATGGCTCAGCATGCTATGTAAACTAAATCTAAACCTCACTGCTTAAAAGAAGTATATTGTTTAAAAGCAGGGGTCTCCAAACTTGGCAACTTTAAGACTTGTGGACTTCAACTCCCAGAATTCCTCAGCCAGCCAGGGCTGGCTGAGGAATTCTGGGAGTTGGAGTCCACAAGTCTTAAAGTTGCCAAGTTTGAAGACCACTGTTTTAAAGATTTAAAACAGCAATTCTGAGAAAGGAGGGCAAATGAGGATTTCCTAATATGCTGAAGCTGGCAAAAGCCTTGTTACTGGACAAAGCAACCATCCTTGAGACACTGGAAGTGTGACTAGCCGCATTTTCTGTGAAATATTGGTGGGGGATGTAAGGCACAACTCTAATTAAGTACTGTGCAGTAATCTTTGATTTATGACCACAATTAGGACCAGAATGTCCGTTGTCGCTAAGTGATGCGATTGTTGAATGAACCCAATTTTATGGCATTTTTACCACAGTAATTAAGCTCCTCCCACTAACTTGGCTTGTTGAAAGCTTCTGGAAAGATCACTTGCCTGGGCAGGCTTGAAGGGCTAGAAACTTGCTATTTTCCTCCCAACAGAAAAGCAGACATTCACGAGTTAAATTCCCCAGCTATCAGCCACTTTTTCTGCGCAGTTGTAAAATAAACACAAGGATTAGATCTTAAGAGTTCGGGGAAAATGTGTTGCTAAACAAGTTTACTTTTTCCCCTAGTGGAAAGTTGAGCAGGGAAATTGGTTAGACGTGATAACATCTCACACATTCTGCTGATGTGTGTCTTTTACTTGAAAACCCAGGAAGAAGTCAACAAAATTGTGCAAAAGCTGTCAGACCTCATCCCACAAAAGGAAGGGCTGACATGAAATACAATGCATGACGATGAATAGATATCTTTCCTGCTGTGCTTTTCCAAATAAAGGGAGACCTGCGATAGGCAACTGGAAAAAATACCTTGCAGTGAGTGCTTGTGCGCATTCCAACACTCTTTTCCAACACCCTTTTCATGCCAACACCTTTCAAACCACTCTGGGGGGGGGGGGGACCCACAAAGTTTCCTCTTTAGAAAGAAGTTATGGTGTAAAACCTTGTTGGAGGGAACATGACACTAACAGCTGCCAGAAAATCCTGTAGAGTTTTCGTAAGGTTGAAAAGCAAACTCATTCTATGGACAACGAACTCTGGAGATGATGTATTGAGGAAGAAACTATGTCACAAAAACAGACTACCAAAAAACAATCAGCCTCCCCCACACAAGGCATAAAAAGGCATAAGAAATCAGGGCATTATGCACTGAATACCTTTCTGCACAAACAGAAACATTACAGTTAGTCCTCAGCTTATAAACACTATTGGGACCAGAATTTTTGCATTAGAATAGAATAGAATAATCACTTTATTGTCACTTGGAATGTACACTAATCGGCATACATTAAAATGAAATTTTGTTGCATACAGCTCTCAAAGGATCACCACTCCAATATACACTACATAAATATGACAAAAATAATTACAGAATTATGCATATACCCACATATATTATATGACACAGAGAGACAACACAGTCTAGTTCTGGTTATGTATACATGTGCATGGCGAGAAAAATGAATATTGCGAGTTTACCTGACAGATGGCATAAACTGAGAGAGTTGTTAAGGCCACCTGGAGGTTTACCTGTGTCCTCAAGGTCACCTGAGTGGTGCAAATGTGTGTGGAGCCTTCTTGGAACTGCTGAAAGGACCGTGTTGTAGACTAGAGATAGATGATGTTGTATCCCATAACTCTGTTATTCTATTATTCTATTGCTGAGCAAGGCAGTTGTTAAGTGAGCTGTGCTCAATTTTACAAACCTTTCCCCCCATGGTTGTTAAGTGAATCACTGCAGTTGTTAAGTGAATCACATGGTCATTAAATGAATCTGGCTTCTCCCATTGACTTTGCTTGTCGGAAGCTGGATGGGAAGGTCGGAAATAGTGATCATGTGATTCTGGGATGGTGCAACCATCATAAATTCCTGCTGGTTGCCAAGTTCCCAAATTCTAATCACATGGCCATGAGAGTACTGCAATGGTTGTAAGTGTGGGGAACAGTCATAGATAAACTTTTTTCGGCCCTATTGTAATTTCAAATAGCCGCTAAATGAGTGGAGGACTACCTGTATAGCAATTGCAACAAAATTTAAGTTCTTAAAGCCTCCAGCTTGCCTCCAGAAATCGTGGGCACTCCATCACTAGAAGTTTTTAAGAAGAGACTAGACAGTCACCTGTCTGAGACGGTATAGGTTCTCCTGCTGGAGCAGGGGGCTGGACTAGAAAACCTCCAAAGTCCCTTCCAGCTCTATTCTATTCTAAAGAGAGAGTAATACTAAATAAAAAAATAGGAAGTCACCTATATCCATTAACCACGACAATTATTCAATTATGCCCATGAGAAAACCACGGACTTTGTTTGCCTTACCTGGATGACGTCCTTCCGCAGGTTAACAAGGTATAACCAGTCGCTAAGCCTGGGATAGCTGTTCAGCTCCACCGTCCTGTCATTTAAAGGGACGCTGAGCTTGCACTGTAACTGGATACCAATATAACGGACCAGTTTCACCTGTGGAAGGAGGAGAGAAAGATTAAAATGGCTCCAAGAAGTGAGTCCGAAACAGCAAAATGGGAAGGAACGGGCACGAATTTCATCACATTCACAAACTGAAATCAGGCGGTCTTTCAGTATGGCTCCTTCTGCCAAGGGTTAGCAATGCATCAAGGTATTTTATCACTGTCCCCTTGCTTGGAGATCAATGCTCAGCCTCAGTGTCTATGGAGATTCTCAGTCATCCAGGTCATGGTTGTCCCAAAGGTGCTTTTTCAGGAGGCAACTGGACTTCCTTGTTTTTCTTTGAAGACCCTCTAAAACAGTGTTTCTCAACCTTGACCATTTTAAGGCATGTGGACTTCAACTCTCAGAATTCCACAGCCAGCAATGCTGGCTGTGGAATTCTGGGAGTTGAAGTCCACATGCCTTAAAATGGTCAAGGTTGAGAAACACTGCTCTAAAAGGATGCAAATCCTCCCATTCCCCACCATCCAGTCAGAGCTGAAGAAGCTTCTTGGATGAGAAGCGAAACGTCTTCAAAGAAAAACAAGAAAATCCAGTTGCCTCCTGAAAAAAGCACCTTTGGGCTCAGCCTCAGTGTTCCGCATGCGTAAAATGGGAATAATTGCATTTTTATAACTTGGGGGGGGGGAACGTAAGTGGTGTTACATTCCTTCTTCTCAAGACAAAAAACGTGATCTAATTGGGTTTCTTCATGTTATTTTCCTTCAAAACTTTTTTTTGCTTTCTCACCCTCTCATCTCCCTTTTCCTGTCTTAGCTTCTAAGCAAATATAATTACCAGGCCCTTCCGACTACCTACAGTTTCAACTCTACAATGTGATCACTTGACTTAGGACCATGGTGGCGAACCTATGGCAAGCGTGCCACAGGTGGCACGCAGAGCCCTCTCTGTGGGCACGTGCGCCGTCGCCCCAGTCCTAGGCCTTCAACTGGGTTTTATAAAACCTTTTCGCTTTAGGCCGCCGCCGTGTGCAAAAAAAAAAAAGGTTCAATCAATCAATCAATTTCAACTTATCACGAAAAAAAAAAGATCTCGCAAAGTTGGAATTGACTGATTGAACTTTTTAGTTCCACCCAGTCTGCTGTTACCACTGCAGCCACGCCCACCCAATGGGCCACGCCCCCAATGGGCCACGCCTACCCGGCACCCGACCATACATGTGGGTTTTGGGTTGCAGTTTGGGCACTCTGTCTCTAAAAGGTTCGCCATCACTGATTTAGGAGATGCTGCTAAGGAAAGCTGCATCTTTATTGATAACAGGAGCAGATAAATTTTCTCCTGGTTCAGCAAAATTAATCAAAATATTATAAATATATTTGTGTGTATGTTTATACACACATACTAGTGTATATGCACGCACACACTAAGTAACACTTTAACAAGTAACCAGCTTAAGATCAAAACCTCTATAACAATTTTGATATGAGTTGTAGTGGTTTCTTTTCAATGCTATACTCAATTTTGGATGAAAAAGCAATATAATTTTATCCTTATAATATTACCAACTGAATTGTAACTAATATTTTTTTCTATTCTCAGTATTCTGTTTAAATAGAATATTAATAATTTTTAAACACATTATACAATCAACGTATAGAAACAACACAAATGTACTAATATTTATAATATAATAAAAAGGGGAAAATAAGTAAGGTATCCTGCCTTGATTGGATTTCCTGAGATCATGACTAGGAATAAAGTACTGTACAGGTAGTCCTCAACTAATGATCACAATTGGGACCAGAACGTCTGTCACTAAGCAAGGTGATTAAGTGAGTTATGCCTAATTTTATAAACATTTTTGCCATGGTCGTTAAACGAATCACATGTTTGTTAAGTGGCTTCCCCCATTGACTTTGCTTGTCGGAAGCTCCCCGAGAAAGTTGTAAATAGTAGTCACATGATCTCTAGGATGCTGCAATCACTGGAAATACATGTTGGTTGCAAAATGCATAAATTTGATGTGATGGAGGGATACTACGACAGTCATAAGTGCGAGGATCGGTCCTAGGTCACTTTTTCAGCACCACTGTAACTTTGAATAATTGCTAAACATACGTCGAGGAATGTTGGAGGAATTAAAGTCTACAACATTGGGAAAGCAGCAAGCAGCAAGCTGAGATAAGATGCCTCTAACTAGGCATTTGTTGGTTTGTTCTGTGATTTTAGAAGCCACCTTAGTCCATAAGACTCTGGGCAACTTCTAAGGTTAAAAGCAGAAAAATAGTAAGACAATTAAAGCTCAGACTACAAGCATTGGGAAGATAACAATAATGTATCAGAGGAAATTCTACAGGGGCTCAGCATCCACCTTGACCAAGGTCTGTTGAAGGAACAAAGGTGTTCAGGCTGTCTTGGAACATCATCAGGGTAGAAGCCACACGAATGTCTGGAGGGATGCAGAGGGCAGGTTTTGCAACAGGGAAGAGATGATGATAATGATGGTTTCCAATCTTGCAAGGTTAATTACAATTATTATCTTATTCTAGAGACTGGGAGAGAGAGAGAAAGAAAGTGCCTGCGAGATTATGTTGCAGTGTTTAAGGGTATCTAGTTAGGTGACCTTGAATCATGGCTGACCCCTGGTGAAGATCTAAACCAGGGGTCTTCAAACTTGGCCCTTTTATGACTTGTGGACTTCAACTCCCAGAATTCCTCAGTCAGGCACGCTGGCTGAGGAATTCTGGGAGTTGAAGTCCACAAGTCATAAAAGGGCCAAGTTTGAAGACCACTGATCTAAACAAATGCCCTACACATCGCAGTGTTTTTCAACCTTGACAAATTTAAGATGTCCCAATGTAGGCCTGCTGAGGTGAAGTCCATCCATCTTAAAGTTGCCAAGGCTGAGGAATACTGTTCTATCTGTTGCAGTTCCAGGATGTTCCAATGATATTCCTTACACTGTCTTCCCTTCTACTTCACTCAACCTTACCAAGCATAATCAGTTTTGCTAGCTCATTATCTCTTTGCATGACATGTCCAAAGGATGTGAGGCTTTTCCTTCTCAATTGTCACCTCCATGATGTCATCAGCTTTTGGCTGGCCCACCACCAACTGACAGCCATCTCCAGATTTAAACTTTGAGGGCATCTAACTTCTTTCTTTTTGCTTTTTCTCAATGTGTAAAATAAAATCTTGAAATCAACTATTGTGATTTATTAGGCTTCCATGTTTGTGCAACTCAAGATGGCACACATAATGCTTCCTTCTCCTATTTTCCATACAGCAACAATCTTAATAAGGTTGAGAAAAAGGAGCTAGTCCAAAGTTATCCTGTCAGCTTAAGGGAGAACTAGGGTTGGTTTTTTTTAGTCCAACATTGTGCCATTATAGCAAACTAGCTCTCTGATCTTCGTTGTTTATAAAAAAGACCAGATGAGAATCCTATACAGGAAGTCCTCGACTTACGATCATATTGGAGCCTGTCCATTATGGTAGTAAGTCATAAAGATCATAAAGTAGCTGAGCCATGTAAACAACCTGATTTTATGACCTTTTTAGCAGTGTCATTAAGCAATGCTGTGGTTGTTAAGCAAACAACCAAACCCATTTTTCACAAAAGGGTCATTTTTGCCAAAGGCTAGAAGTAAATGCCAGTTTTGGGCAAAAATGTCATAAACCACAGTCACATAAATGTGGGCCTGTTGCCAAGCGCCTGAAATGCGTCACGGGAGGGCAACAGAACCTCAGAACTGGGCTATAAATTCTATAAAACATGAATATAGTTTTATGACTGTATGGCAAGATGGTCAGCCAACAGATGATAGATAGATAGATGATAGATAGATAGATAGATAGATAGATAGATAGATAGATAGATAGATAGATAGATAGATAGATAGATAGATAGATAGATAGATAGATAGATAGATAGATAGATAGCAAGCTTGGGGGGCGGGTCCATTGAGGATTACCTGTAATATTGTAAGATTATTAGCCTCAATCCAATTTATGTCATAGGTTCTCAATATTTCTACTATTTTTTTAACATGGAAACTTTTCTATTCACTATCCTTTGCAACTTTCCTTAATGTAGGCTGTTAAAAAGTGTTTTTTTAAATTAACATCAGGAGCATCCACAGGGATGATTTAAAAAAAAAAAGAGGTGAATTGAGACTACAACACTGAAGTTCCACCTCCTTTAATGTATGACATATTGAAAAGGGGACAGCCCTATGTTTGTGTGGTCACTGATGCCATTTTGACTTTTTGGAGCAGTTTTATAGACACACCTGTCTAACCTGGTTTTTAAAATCAAATTTTCCTAAATGAATCCCTTTGTGTATAAAATTTTGACTTGATAGAGGTTGACAGCCCAAATCTTTGCACAAACATAAAATAGGAAGGGAGGGAGGGAGGGAGGGAGGGAGGGAGAAAGGAAGCAAGGAAGGAAGGAAGGAAGGGATAAAGAAATGGCTTCTGTTTTTCTTGACAGAGATTATACGTAGTTACATTTATATTTTGCCTTCTGCCTCTCAAATTACATCTTACTTTCATTCTTTGCATAAGCTAACCTTTCTGATCTTCAAACTCATAAACCACATGCTTATTTTTCTCTTTTTTCAGCAAAAAATCCATAAAGGGCCAACTCATAACTTTTTCTCATGGCTTTTGCACTATGTCAGCTTAGGAAAAAAACAAGTTGCATAGTCATATCTAAAATCAAATACTCTTCCCCCTGGGGCAATTAGAAAAAAGTTCTGAAATGACAAGCTACAAATATCTTCTTTGTTTGATAAATAACATGCTCAACCTTTCCTATGCCTATGGCCATAACGTTTTTCCCGTGCTGTTTTCCCAGTAATTTCAGCAAGAAAAGCACACAGCTCTCTAGGCCAGAATAAATGTGTCAGGCATTAAAATGTTATAAGACCACTTTTATTTTGTTTGGGGGGAAAAGTTTCAGTTGCCCTAAAGGAAGTTTGAAAAAAAAAACATGCAGAGACCTTCTCAGTTTTTCTGTTTTTCGTGAACTAATTGTTTTTTCCTCCTTTTTCTTTTCTACATGGGTATCTCTTTCCCTACCCCTCCCAAATCAATTAGAAGTGGCTTGGAATCAAATTTCTATCCTCTGGATGGACTTACCCACAATTCTCTTTTTTTCCTGCCTGCCTGCCTGCTAAGTCCAATTCCAACAATATATGGAATCATTCACAAGTGATGCTTTATGACATCCTGGAAGTCTAGAATCTCCAGTTAAAATAATCCAGCATGGTCTTGGTTCATCTGAAACAACTAAGAGAGTTGGATCTGGTTACTAATGGGCTGAAACTAGGAATACAGTAGTGGCCAAAATTGTGGAAACCTTTTGGGAAAAGTGTACAGTAGAAATGCCACCTTTGGTTAAGTTTCCACCAATGTTTCTTCTAATTTCTTTATAACTGTAGCCTTGTTCACTTAATAATACTATTTTACATCGCTTTCTGGGCAACCAGTCAACTCTTTACACCATTACTTTAATTTTATTATGTTTTACAAGCTCACTAAATGAAAGAAAAAAAACCCAACCAACTTGATAAGGATCACATAACATTGACAAATGTCCTCCTCTCAGCTTCAATTGTTGTTGTTAATTGCAAAGTCGTGTCCGACCCATCGCGACCCCATGGACGTTCCTCCAGGTCCTCTACCATCTTCTGGAGTCCATTTAAGTTCACTACATGACATCAATAACTGAATCCTACTGTGATCTGATTGGCTCATTGCCAAAACAAAATGACACCCGATTGGCTCTCTAAACACTCATGCTCTTTGGCTACAATCAGATGAAGGAAAGCTACCTGATCGCAAGTTGTGCTTCCTTTTTCTGGTTATTTGGCTATAACTTTTCATAGAATACAGTACAGATAATTGAACAAACTTTGTTGCATTACATTCTTGATTAAATTATCTTTCCATTGATATAAAATTTTATGGTACTACTCCCCCAAAAAAGTGGGGTTATTAGCCATCAAACCTCAAAAATACACTTTTCCCAAAAGGTTTCCACAATTTTGGCCACTGCTGTAATCAGGACTATAGGTTATTTCACAGCCTTTCCTACACGCGGCAGCGGAGGAGCATGAAGGAGAAACAGGACGGGGCTGGAAGTCAGGTAAGCAAAGAAATGCAATTCCTGGGGAAACCCGCTTACCTTACCGGTAGGACTGCTGCAACCGGGCCTCCAATGCCGTTGCCGTTGCTCGAGGCAGAAACGGCCTAAAGCAGTGGTTCTCAACTTTTTTAATGCCGCGACCCCAACCGATCGTAAGTCGAGGACTAAACCGGTCGTAAGTCGAGGACTAAACCAGTCGTAAGTCAAGGACTACCCAACCGGTCGTAAGTCGAGGACTTTCCCTGCCCGGGAGCGCCGCGCATGCGTGGTTCCGCCCCCTGCACCGGCCGAGGCGTAGCTGGCAAGCGGCAGAGACGGAGCAGGCCGACCACCAGCTGGCCCAGCCCAAGGGAGGTAAGGCACCCGCCGGAAAAGGGGAAAAAAATGGCGGACAAAAAAAATGGCGGACAGCCTTGCTTGGCGACCCCCATGAAATGGTCAATCGACCCCAAATGGGGTCCCGACCCACAGGTTGAGAACCACTGGCCTAAAGCACCACGCGGCTTGACAAGTGTTGGGGCATGGGAGGCCTGGCTGTGGCAGTCCTACCAGTAAGATAAGCGGGGTGCTTAGGACAGCTTCATCCCCCCTACCCCGCCCTCACCCCCAAACTAGGGCTTACTTTTGAGGGGATTATATTAGGCCCACCCTGAAAATCAAACTGGGCCTTATTTTCAGGAGGGGGCTTACTTTCAGGGAAACACCGTAGCTCAATTTTTTTTGCACAGTATTAAATCTACAGTACAGAAGCATATTGACTTGCTTACTTGCCATTTATATACAAGTGTCTATATATTTTTTAACAATTAAATGGAAAGTCAAAGGTCACCATTCAGACTAACACTAACTTTCTCCAAAAGGGAATAGAGGGGTTTCAAATGAGTAACTATCGTCCTGTTGACTTGGAATTCTGAAAGTTCTTGAGAACTTCATGGCACCAGGTTGGAGAAGACTGAGCTAGATCTAGAAGAAGGAAAGTTTGAGTGCTCCAGAGCTGAAACTGTTTAAACAGGTCCTTCTCAGAGTAAAATTGAGGTGGGAAGTAGAGAGACAGAGGCAAGAGTTTATTTATCCTGGGTTTATGGACAGAAGCTTTGAGGTGGCTTCTTTCCATTTTCCAATGCAGATAACTCAAGCTTGCTTTAGGGCCCACACTAAAATTTTCATAAATTTCCTCTCTCAAAAGGCTGAAAAAACCACACACCAATTTTCAGTAACTGAAGCCACAAGTCTTTCCGGGGAGGGGGGTGAGAGAAAAAGAGGTTGGGGGGGGGGGAGATAGTACTCCAGGTTGCCCCTCCCTGATTTAGACTATAAAATTTTTAGAAGAAATTCTGCATACCTCTTTCTTTTGCAAAACCATCACGTTTTGAGATGTTATTTGAGAACTGGATAGGGCTTGCTCATCAGAACAGAGACTCTCGGAGCTGAGAGAACAAGTGAATGACTGAGCAAACTGCCAGCATATTAAACTCCCACAGATCTTGCCCAGAGTCAGCTATGGGAAGAAGGGAAAGCTGCCTACTTAAATAATAGCCAACTGTCAGCCCTTCGAGGTAGACCCAGCCAGGAACCACACTCCACAAGACTGCTAGAAGTCTATTTTACTGACATAGACTAAAGCAGTGGTGGCGAACCTATGGCACGTGTGCCAGAGGCGGCACTCAGAGCCCTCTCTGTGGGCACGCGCGCCATGCCCCGGAGATGGCAACTGTCCCTCTTCAACCAGCCGCCTGCTAACTCGCCGAGGTTCCACGTGGCCGGATGCATCCCAGCATGG
>NW_015388732.1:0-11995 GCF_001527695.2 Protobothrops mucrosquamatus
TTGAAGGGTTGATTACAGGAAAATGGCGTTTTCTTTTAACAGCTCCTGAGATCACGTGAAGGAGAGATCTGCTCTCCGTTGGATCCCCCTCTCCAGGAGGGGACATCCTGATCCGTACCTAGCAAGATGGGAGGAATCACCTTCCAGAGGCTTCACAATCTTGAGTACAGCCCAGCTGCCTCGATCAAGTTTTTTTTTTCTCCTTTTAAAACTTTTATTTTGTCCAAAGGGGAAGATTTAACTGCAGAAGGAAGCGTAATTAAAAAAAAGAAGAAGAAGCAAGCAAGCCATTTGGGTCACTGCAGAGGCCCAAACCATTAAAAAAAAAGTGTTAATAAAAAAAATAGGGAATAAATTTTCTGAAGAGAATAGAGCGGGCGCTTGGGGGGGAAACTGAGAAAATGGCTAGTTTGCACCAAAATAGACATTTTTGTCTGCCACTACTTTGTAAAACTTTTCATCGAAAATGAACATTACTTTCACGGTCTCGTCGCTATTCTCTGAGAACTTTGGCTCAAAAGATCCAGAGGTTTTCTGCAAGCCCAAAATAAAGTCTACGGATTTGGCACCGTGCACGGAAGGAGAACAGAATCCAGCTGTGCTATCTTCCTAGCTGAGTTCACGGCTTGGGCCTTGGTGCCATTCCGATGTTTCACCGGATCTTGGTTCTTTGATCCCAGTTGGATGGGCGAGTGCTGAACATCCCAAAAGCGGAAGGAAGGCAGCCAGCGAGAAACTTAGAGACATCGAAGCTCTGGTTGGTTGCCATCCCTCTCTGCTCAAGTTAGACATAATTATAAAACAAAACCCAATAAGCAGAACCCGACAGATACTATAAGCAATGAAACAATGATTTAAACCCCCCCTCCCTCCAAAATTCACAACATACACCAGCCTGCTGGGTTGATCAACAACAACAAAATCAATATATTTCAAAATCAAAAGGGGAGGAGAAAGAAGGTTAACCGTGGTGTAAGAAGGTCAAATGAAAACCATTTTCCAAATGGCATCTCTAGGTTAATTGTGCCAGATAGTGCTGGGCTGGCTGTGACCACCGTCTTAAAAACAGCAGAATTTGCCCACCAGGGAAAAATAATAACAAGATCTACCGCTTCACCCATTCGTGGTGGGACAGGCCACTGGAGACCAACAGGGGTATCTCAAGAAGCTTCGGCTTCTTCCAATTCACCAGGTCCTTCTTAGCAAACACGCACCTGAATCGTGGTGGCCCTGTTAGAAGAGCTCTGGAGGACCTCTTCTGTCATGGTGGTGAAAGGATTTCACAAGGCCACCGACTTCCAGATGGAGTTTTCCAGATCTATCCTGGAGATTCTAGACCTTCCCCAAGTTTCCCCTTTTCCTGAAGATCAGGATCGGTCTGGGACAATCAGGGAGAGTTTGAGGAACTCTGATCTGCTCAACATGGTGGCCTTGAGCTGGGTTGGAGTCTTCAACTCATACAACCCTTGGCTAGCTCAGCTGAGATAGGAAAGGAACGTTCTGGTCAGTGGTTGGGTGGAGAACCCAACGTTTGGCAGATCCTCGCCCAGTGACTACCTTGCTACCACTCAAAGGACCATAGGCCTGCCCTGTGAGGTCCATGTGCCCCTCTCCCCAATTCCTGATCCTGTTCTGAATTCCATTTGCACACTCTTGTTTTAGAGCAGTTAGTAGTCTAAAGGGCATGTGGGGAAGATGATGCCCCCAAGCCATTACTAAACCAAGTGAAATGTGTGTGTGTGTGTGTGTGTGCACACTCAATTGATGCCTACACCAAGGCCAAGCTACTTTCTTGAAATGGGAAAAACCTGAGTCTTTCCCCCACCTCCAAAAGCAACAAGTGAAGGGTGGGGGACACCCAATGTGTAGGATGAAACTGCACAGGAACAAAGCTCTGGGTCTTCTAGATGTAGCTTGGGGAAGACCAACGTTAAGAATGCAACATGGGGAAAACCAGTTCACAGCTTCACCACTTCTGTACCGGGCCCTGAAACTCGCTCATTTCCTACACAAATCTCAACATTTGGGTGGAGAGGGCCATAAAGCATCAATCCGATGGAAAGACAAATCCAGGAATCTCCCCCCACGCTTTCTGAATGTGGTAGAACCCAGTTGAGGACATCCAGTTGAGCGGTGAGTTCTGATGATGCTATCCTCCTCATTTCATTGCTTATGGAGTTTGGACTCCACACGCTCTATGAGAAAGCAAGAAAGCAAGTGACTGTGGAGAACATTTTGGTCTCTTGTGATGGAACCTTCTCCACCATGCTTGGACAGGAGGAAACCTTCTCAAGGCTCAATGGCTCTGTTTCAAATCAAATCCCAACCGAGGAGCATCCTAACCCAACGTGTTTTGCATCGAGAAGGCAATGATGTTGGGACCAATACGGAATATTTTTCTACTGTACCACCAAGCAAAAACAGAAACCCAACAGGCTTGGGACTCTCCTCACCCCTCACTTGGCTGCAGTGACTGTGTGTTACCCAAAAGAACTTTTTTTTTAAAAAAATGAAAAAGTCAACAGCGGTTCCCACTGAGGAAAACCGAAGCTTTTTCCTGGACCCATCTGAGGTTCTTCAAGCGTCGCCTTGCATGGTAGCTGGCCAAGATCATCCCCCTTCCTTGTCCTGCAGGAGAAGGAGGATCTCAAACTAGAACCCGAACTGCACTCAGAATCTTCAAAGCTTCCCATGGCTCATGGATGCTTGAAAGAGGGTTTCCGAGGCCCAAAACACACAAGCGGTTTCCTATGAAAGACAAAGTTTACGGAGGACCTCCGGATCAGAGCGGTGACATAGCTGGGCCTTCATTCCTTGGGTATCAGCCCTTGGAGGGATAAATGCGAGAAAGCAGATGTGGATGAACCAACGGTTGAATCTTCGCGACGGTCATGACTACCAACCTGTCCAATCTGAGCTTCTCTTGGGACAGGAGAGCGAGAGGGAAGTGTTCACAGTGGTGTAACTTGGTGGTGGGGACAGGGATGACCAAAGCCATCAAACCAAGCCGTGGTGCTCGGCACAAGAGTTGTTGTCCTGAGTTGCTGTCCCTCTAAGGGAGCCGTTGCAAGGGGCAGGACGGTTGATCCCGCCCTTCCGCATATGGTCGACGGTTATCTTTCCAGACCCAACGTAAAGTGCCTGTTTGTGGAGTACCTCTGGGCAGGTAAGGAGTGCTTGGATTCCAAAAAAAAAAAATTTGAGAAGTCCTGCCCAGAATGTTATGTGCAGAGAAGATTAAGAAGAAATAAAGAGAGGAAAAAACGATGGGGTGGGGAGGAAAGGACAACCTGCCGGGACAGGTTCCCGTCTGGGGTACCCATCTAGTTCACATTTAATGGGTTTCAATGACCACGGGCTCGTAGACTCCGGACGAGACTCTGCGGGAGAAAAAGGGAGGAGAGAAACACTGTGACAGAAGTATTTGGTTGAAAGAGAGATTTCAACTTAAACTAAGAAATCGGGACTCTAAATATTACCAAGTTATGCTTTGAAAGGCCTGCATTCCTCCTAGAAATGAGGCTTAAACTCAAACAAGTATTGAAAAAACATCTGTTCCAGGACCCTACCTGTTTGCTAGCTGAATCCCACTTAGCGTAGTTGTGCCATCTCGGCTCACAAACAGCCTCAGGTTACTATCTGGAAGAGAAAAAACGATATCCAGGAGGTCAATGTTTTAGTCTTTTATGAAAAAGATGTCGGGGAAAATGCCAGCGAGGCTGGAAGGAGGGGTCAAGCAGGTGCCTAGCTTGGAATCCTTGCGCACTCGCAAGAGGCATAAGCTTGACCTCGTCCAAGATCCACGAAGCCTTATCTGGTCATATTCAAGGGAAGGCAAGCACTCTTGGGAAAATTCACGTGCAGTGTTAGTACCGCTTTGTAAAGCCTTAGTAAAGCCACACCTGGAATGCTGCATCCAGTTTTGGTTACCACGTTACAAAAAAAGATGTGGAGACTTGGGGAAAAAGTGCAGAGAAGAGCAACTAAGATGATCAAAGACCTGGAGACTAAAACATATGAAGAACGGTTGCAGGATTTGGGGATGGCCAGTCTACAGAAAAGGAGGACTAGGGGGGACATGATAGCAGTCTTCTAGTATTTGAGGGGCTGCCACAAAGAAGAGGGGGGGTCAACTTATTTTCCAAAGCGCCAGAAGGCAAGACAAGAAACAATGGATGGAAACTCATCAAGGAGAGAAGCAACCTGGAATTAAGGAGAAACTTCCTAACAGTGAGAACAATTAACCAGTGGAACAGCTTGCCACCAGAAGTTGTGGGTGCTTCATCACTCAAGGATTTTAAGAAGAGATTGGACAATCATTTGTCTGAAATGGTATAGGGTCTCCTGCTTGAGCAGGGGGTTGGACTAGAAGACCTCCAATAAAGCAATAAAGTTGCTTTCTTCAGCTACTTACGAGTGGCTTGGGTTGCTTGTGCCTGACACATGAGCAGGGGTTTGGACTCTGCATCCCAGAATCCCCCAACCAAGGCTTAGGAATTCTGGGAGATGAAGTTCAAGGCAGGCTTCCAGGTGGTAAAGTTGGAAGGCTGCACAAGGAGTGAAGGAAAAGGGGGCAAAAGTTTCCTTAGGAGGCGAGACGTTCTCACCTTCAGTGTTGCTGACGTTGGTGAAATCCTGACTTTGCATGATCTTCTCCACGATGTCACCTGCGTCGATCCGAGTGTCGTCCACCCAGGTGGGATGGCTTTCTACAGAATCCTTTTTCCTCCTGCAGGGAAAGAAGTGAACAAAGGAAGGATTAAAAACAAGCAAACAAACGGGGGGGAAATAGGCGACGAATCCCCAACGAAAGGATGGAAGAGATGTTCCAGCTTCTCTTAAGGGTACCTACCGAGAAGATCTGTCCGACAAAAGGTTGGGTCTGGGGGGTCTCGGGGGCTTCTCCAACCTGTGTTCCCGTTCGCCCTCCGGGCATTCGACCGTCATGCTGAGACCTCCCGAGGCGCTGCTGCTGGTGGACGTGTTCCGGCGGTGGGTCAGGTCCGACAGGCTGGACGATCTGGAGTGCTCGGTGCTGTATCCTACAAATGAGAATATCAGGACAATCTTGATGGTCAAGCCAGGAACCATCCGAATCCAGCATTTTGTTCCCCACCAGAAGAACATCTGAAGCACCTTACCAGGAGATGGGAGACATACCTCTTCTACCTCTTCTGATATCCCAAAGGTGCTTTTTCAAGAGGCCACTGGACTTTCTTGTTTCTCTTTGAAGATGTTTCTCTTCTCGTCCAAGAAGCTTCTTCAGCTCTGACTGGATGGTGGGGAATGGAAGGATTTATACTCCTTGCAGACAGCTGGTCATTTACCTTCTTTTAGAGAGTCGTTGAGGCCACTTGGAGGTTTGTGTCCTATTGTGTCACAGAAAACATCCTGCAGCCAAGAAGGCTCCACACCCATTTGCACCACTCAGGTGACCTTGAGGACACAGGTAAACCTCCAAGTGGCCTTAAAGACTCTCAAAAAGAATGCAAATGACCAACTTCTAAAAAGAGTATAAATCCTTCCCTTCCCCACCATCCAGTCAGAGCTGAAGAAGCTTCTTGGATGAGAAGTGAAATGTCTTCGTAGAAAAACAAGAATGTCCAGTTGCCTTTTGAAAAAGCATCTTTGGGACAACCATGGCCTGGATGACTGAGAATCTCCATATACACCTTCTGACGTTACCTGAGATTTGAAAACAAACTACCTTCCCTGCAGAGGTGATCTTTAGTCTTCACGATTAACAAGATAAACCGATTATCATGTAGAATAAATGAATCCTACCTGCATTTAGCCACCTCCCTCCCCATTTAACAGCAACTCCATCACAATGCCTTGAAGGGCTGTGAGTATCCCAAATTTGCAGCAATAGTAGGTATTTATCTATTAAACACCCAATTTTTAAAAACAAACTGACATTTCTTCCTGGCTTCGCTAGATGAAAGAAATATTGTTTTTTAAAAAAATATTTAATTTGTATGCCAAACCCGATTCTCAACGACCCCCAAGTAAAAACTAAAAAAAAATATACAATCCAAAACAAAACTAGGAATAAAAATTAGTTTTTCAAATATGCATGATAGAAAGATACACACACACACACAAAATTTGGAAGGATTCATTATCCTATATGGATGCCATAAATGAATGCTCTTAAGTCAAGGACTTACCTGTATTTATTAAACATTGCCACCCCAATAAAAAGAATATAAAAACCCTCTTGCTGGTTTAGGTGGGTTTAAAAAAAAATAACTTTTTTTTAAAAAATGGCTATTACGTTGGTCTCGTTTTATTGCTTTGTTTTAAGTTTGGTTCTGCCTGGAAAAAAAGGCCACAAGACCCTTAGAAATGGGAGCATCGCTTAGATTGGCTCATGAAAACCCAGGTCTTGGCGGAATGGACACTGACCGGAGATTTTGGATTGCTGGCTGGCATAGCTTGAATTTCGCGAGTGTCCAGAATGGAACACTTCTTCTGGACTTGATAAGTTCTGGTCCGGTTCTTCCAAAACCCCTGGAAAGGGGAAAAAAAATCAGAAAGATGAACTGCCGAGCTGTCCATCTTTCCCCATCAAGTGAAATAAGGTAACTGAATGCTTTAAACCAGTGTTATTAGTCAGGGTGGCGCAGTGGTTAGAATGCAGTATTGCAGGCGAATTCTGCTGACTGCCGACTGCCAGCAGTTCAATCCTGACCGGCTCATGATTGACTCAGCCTTCTATCTTTCCGAGGTCGGTAAAGTGAGGACCCAGATTGTTGCGGGCAAATAGGCTGACTCTGACTCTCTCTGTCTCTCTGTCTATCTATCTCTATTATCTATCTATCTATATCTCTATTATCTATATTAAATATTAAATACTTTCTGTCTGTCTGTCTGTCTGTCTGTCTGTCTGTCTCTATCTATCTATCTATCTATCTATCTATCTATATCTACACTATCTATCTATATCTACACTATCTATCTATCTATCTATCTATCTATCTATCTATCTATCTATCTATCTATCTACAGTGTCTGTCTGTCTTTCTGTCTCTGTCTGTCTCTCTCTCTCTCTCTATATCTATCTATCTATCTATCTATCTATCTATCTATCTATCTATCTATCTATCTATCATCTATCTATCTATCTATCTATCTATCTATCTATCTATCTATCTATCTATCTATCTATCTATCTATCTCTCTCTGTGGTGGCGATAGATACTCTGCCAACTGTCAACAGTTCGATCCTGACCAGCTCAAGGTTGACTCAGCCTTCTATCCTTCCGAGGCTGGTAAAATGAGGACCCAAATTGTTAGGGGGCAACAGGACGACTATGAAAGCCTCTTAGAAAGGGCTGTAAAGCACCGTAAAGCGGTATATAAGTCTAAGTGCTAAGTGCTATTGCTATTAAATATTTAGATCCCATTTTTTGCTTTTTGGGGGGAGCAATGTAAGTGCCTTAATTCCGTTCGTCGCTGAACGTTTCTCCCCCAAATTGGGCAGCAGGGCAGGAAAAATGCTTTGCTTGTACCTGACCCCAGGATGGTGGCCCTGGGCTTGTTCTGACGGACAGAACCGATTGAAGATGCTGCGTTGGTGCTGGGGGTCACAGTCCGGCTGTTTCCCTCCCCTTTGCAGTTGAGATGCAGGCTCGAGTCTTGTGCTGGGATGACCACGGATTTGGCGGTGGAGGGCGGGCTGCGAAAAGCCAGAACATACTTTTATTGGAAAGAACAAGGCTGGGGTGGCCATCTTGCACAACTGTGGCACAACCTAGTGGCTTGCACAACCTAGTGGCTAAGAAACCAGGCTAAAGAATGGGAGACCGTGAGTTGTAGTTCTGATTTAGGCATGAAAACCAGCTGGGTGACTGGACCAATCACCAGGAGACGGTGAGTTCTAGTCCCGCCCTAGGCATGAAAGCCAGCTGGGTGACTTTGGGCCAGTCACCAGGAGACGGTGAGTTCTAGTCCCGCCCTAGGCATGAAAGCCAGCTGGGTGACTTTGGGCCAATCACCAGGAGACGGTGAGTTCTAGTCCCGCCCTAGGCATGAAAGCCAGCTGGGTGACTTTGGGCCAATCACCAGGAGACGGTGAGTTCTTGTCCCGCCCTAGGCATGAAAGCCAGCTGGGTGACTTTGGGCCAGTCACCAGGAGATGGTGAGTTCTAGTCCCGCCCTAGGCATGAAAGCCAGCTGGGTGACTTTGGGCCAATCACCAGGAGACGGTGAGTTCTAGTCCCGCCTTAGCCATGAAAGCCAGCTGGGTGACTTTGGGCCAATCACCAGGTGACGGTGAGTAATAAAGAGGGGGATACAAATAAATAAATAAAATAATTAAAGAACCAGCCAGGTCAAAGTTGGGTAGATAACAGAAGATGGAACAAGAGGGACATTTCAGGAAGGCCCCCCCCCCCAATTTAAGCAAAGTTCTTGAGGAAGGCAGAATAAAAACAAACCAAACAATGGGGGATATAATCAAACCACGCAACCCAAGAGCAGAAATCTTGGAATGATGATGGGAAATAAAAATACCAGCTGGCACTGGAAACCGAACGGATTTGGCAATCTGGAAATAGGCTGAAATTTCCTCTTTTCTTCCCCCCTCCCTTTGGAAAAAAGGGGAGAGGGCTTGTGAAAAGGGTCCCTAGCCAGTCAGGGCTCCCAGCAAGGTGTTTCGTTGACAGTTTCACACTCCAGTTTGACGTCGGAGGACCTCAACCGTGCCGGTGACAAGGTCAGTCTTGCAAAAACCGCCTACGCAACAGGTTGTTTCTTCTCCTGCTGCCTTGGTTACCGGTATGGAACTGCCAACACCCTTTGCCCACAAGCATGCCACACCCCTGCCAGGTATGTCTGAGCTCTGCTGGCAGGTAATCAGGCAGCCACCTCTTTGCACAGTCAACAGCCACACACCTGTTCCTTTTTTCGACGATTAAAAATATATATATATCTATTTTTCACAAATTCAGGCGAATAAACCTGTCTGAGGATAATGTCGCAGGATCCAATCTGGGTCAGTCGCTGGGGAACCCATCTTTAAAGAACTTCTCTCTAACAGAGTGTGTGCTAGCCTGTGTGTGGTATTTGTAGTGTGTGTGGCTTTTTAGATGTGGATTGGGCGGTGTGGATGGATGGCTTGTAAGTTGCTGGCTGTTGTTTGCTTGTGCGGCCCAGCCCTTGCCTCCTAAGTGCTTGGTAGGCTGGTGGTAAAGGGCTTGTTTCCCCACTTCCCTGGCTGTTTGTGTGCTTGCCCATCCAACAATCTTAAAAGCCAATGACTTAAAAGCCAGCCATCAACACAACCCAATCAACACCTAAAAAGCCACATAGAACAGGCACTATAAATACCACATACAGCACACGCTCTGCTAGATACAAGATAGATAAGAGATAAGATAAGATAAGATGATAAGATAATGTCAAGGTAATGATTGAAAAGCAAACCAGCTGATGTAATGTGAGATGTATGGTGTAATGATGGGAATGACTCAGCAGGGTCTGTGTCCCTTTAAGAGCTTTGTATAAAAAGGAAGTCGCCACAGATGTGTGCTCTCTCTTCTGCTTCCTTGCTGTAACTGCTGCACGTGGGAGCCTGTTGTATTAGCACGTGTACGTAAATTGTTCCTGGTGTATGATATTGTAGATAGTGTAAGTGATAAACCACCATGTAATATAGACCGTTGTTTACTGTGTTTACTCCTGGGTTATCTCACACAATAAGACTATGCATGCTCTTGACAGATAAGATAGGATAAGATGATAAGATAAGATTTATTGTCATTTTTTATTTTATTATTAAAAATGAAATGCTCTTGCCTGTTCTCAAAAGCGTACACCTATATAGCGCACATAGAAATGTGCTATGTACAACATATGTATATAGCTACACCCTTAGATATAAATACATATAAATATTAATCACTATCCCGGTCACAGTTCCCTAAAGATGGGCTTCAGCAAAAGCCCGAAAGATCGGAAGACAAAACTTTTGTTCCTGGTGACCAAACCAGATTGGATCCTCTTTACGGTTCTCCTTTCCAATCTCCTCCATCCAAGGCTAGTGGTTGCCACCAGCAGGAGGGTTTTGGGTTTTTTTTAAGGATAGGACATCAAGAGCTACAGAGATAGCCTGGTTTTTGAAACCCCCTTCCCTAAAAGTTTCTAAGCTTCCCCCAAAGACTCACGTTTTGAAACAAGGGTCTCCGGATAAGAGGGTCATGCCAATCGTGACCTGCCAAAGAAGGAAGACGAGAGAGGGAGAAGGAAAAGTCATGAAAAACAACCTGCAAGGAAAAATATAGCGAGCCAAATAAATAAATTAAAACACAGGGGCTCTCGAGGCGGACCTGAAGGCAGGACAAGAAGCAACGGATGGAAATGAATCAAGGAGAGAAGCAACCTGGAACTAAGGAGGAATATCTTTTAATTGTGAGAACAATTAATCAACGGGACGGCTTGCCTCCAGAAGTTGTGGGTGCTCCATCACTGGAGGCTTTTAAGAACGACCCTGTATTCGTTTTGTTAAATTTATTTGCCACCTATCTCACTACGGGGCTACTACTTTTTAGTGAAGACATCTCCAGCACATCTCTCGCTGCCCATCAGCTCCATCCTACGGTCCTCCAGACTTACCTTCAAGATGGAATTGTCCTGCCTGGTGTTCTTGGTGTCGTATCCTTCCAATAGGCAACATCGGGCGGTGAGGCCAGAGCCTGCGAATTCAGCCAAGTTTAAGTCGGTGAAGCCGAGCTGTAAAAAAACAACAGATTGGAGACCAGGATGATGAAAAGCTGCACATTCCAGGTGAATCAAAATTTACAATCTCTTGTCCCTTCCAGGAAGAACCATTTCACCCTCCTAACCTTGACTTTTTGTTTTGTTTTCCAGAAAAACCCAGATCATCCTGAGAAAGAATCGGGATTATGGGTCTGGCAAGGAAATGTCTATGGAATTCTCAGTCCTCCAGGTTACGATTGTCCCAAAGGTGCTTTTTTTTCAAGAGGCAACTATGGACTTTCTACTTTTTGCCTTTGAAGACACATCTACTCCAAGAAGCTTCTTCAGCTCCGACTGGATGGTGGATTGATATTCCTGACAGCTCCATACCCATTTGCACTGCTCAGGTGACCCTAAGGACGCAGGTGAACCTCCAAGTGGCCTCAATGACTCTCTAAAAGAGGGCAAATGACCAGCGGTCTGCAAGGAGTATAAATCCTTCCATCCTCCAGAGCTGAAGAAGCTTCTGGGATGAGAAGCAAAACGTCTTCAAAGAAAAACAAGAAAGTCCAGTTGCCTCCTGAAAAAAAAGCACCTTTGACACCATGACCTGGATGACTGAGATTCTCCAGAGACATTTAGCCATGCACCTTGGGATGAACACCCTTCGAATGGGGCGGGAGTATGAACAGATTCCCAGAAAACATCGTAGACTCCAGGAACCGTTTGCGCTTCAGTTTGAGATTCAGACAACCCAGACTCATCCCCAACAGCCTGCGCCCGTCTCCAACAAGGAAGGGACCCAGGGCAGAAGACATCCTGCAGCCAAGAAGGCTCCACACCCATTCACACCACTTAGGGGACCCTGAAGACACAGGTAAACCTCCAAGTGGCCTCCACGACTCTCTAAAAGAAGACAAATGACCAGCTGTCTGCAAGGAGTATAAATCCTTCTATTCTTCACCATCCAGTCAGAGTTGAAGAAGCTTCTTGGATGAGAAGTGAAACGTCTTCAAAAACAAACCCCCAGAAGGTCCAGTTGCCTCCTGAAAAAAAGCACCTTTGGGACACCTGGCAAGCAAAGTGTTAAAGTCGCCCGGAGAGGTTGCATAACCAAGGACAGCCAAACAAGCCAGGTCAGTGATGTGGAAAATGTTCACTCCCATGTATGTGTACACAAATATAATAAGGCACTCTTTGTCCTAAGCTCATCCCGGAATACATGGAGGGAGAGAGAGAGAGAGAGAGAGAGCAAGAGAGAGAGACAGAGAGAGAGAAAGAGAAAGAAAGAGAG
>NW_015388732.1:12506-14367 GCF_001527695.2 Protobothrops mucrosquamatus
GAGAGAGAGAGAGAGAGAGAGAGAGAGAGAGAGAGAGAGAGAGAGAGAGAGAGAGAATTAAGAGTTGGAGATAAAGCTGGTTTTTAATTCTTACGGGGCAAGGTTGAAAAGAAAGCATCTTCAGGCATGTTTTAAAAAACACACACAATAGTCCTTTACTGTTCATTTAGTGACCGTTCAGAGTTACAACAGCTTGGAAAAAAATGTCTTATGACTGTTTTTCACACTTAGGCATCCCTGGGATCAAAATTCGGACACTTGGCAAGTGGTTCATATTTATGACAATTGCAATGTTTTTTTTTTTGGGGGGGGGTCATGTGATCCCCTTTTGCAACAGGGAAAACCAGATGCACTTAACAATTGTGTTACTTATTTAACAATGGCACTGATTGACTTAACTGGGGCAAAAAGGGTGGTAGAATGGGGAAAAAATTCTATTCTGTTCCGTTCCGTTCCATTATTTCTATTCTATACTATTTCTTTTCTAAATTCTATTTCTAAATTCTATTTCTAAATTCTGTTCTGTTCTGTTCTATTCTATTCTATTCCCCTTGCTTACCTTTGCCACAGTCATTCTATTTCTATTATTCTATATTATTCTATATTATCATCATCATCATCATCATTATTAAGATGATTTTTTCCGCCGGATGAAGTAGAGCTGAGACGTTGACTTGCAGGAAACCCACAAAAACAGGCCGGAGGGGAATGTGTGTGGGGGCTGATGGTGGTAAAATTTCCTGCAGTTTCCCCCCCTCTTCCCACAGCTCCAACCCCCCCGACATTTAACCCGAAACTTTAGACCGCCCTCCGAAGCGCATTAGCAATTTGGCAACCGCGGGCCAGAATTGCACGCAAAGCCTTTCACGGAACCCACTTCCTGTTTCTCAGAGCCGACGTGCCAAATTATATGTGGAGATGTTTTGCAGCTAAAAAAAAAAGCAAGCAAGCAAGAAAAAAAGAAGAAGGCAAGCCCGAGTTTGTTCTGACCCGGGTCAATCTGCTCCTCCTCGTCACCCTCCATCTATGGGTCAACCGCCTCGTTTCGGCTTTGCTTGGCTCAAAAAATGAGGGAGGTTGAGACGACACAAACACAAAACAAAAGTTACCAAAGCAACAACAACCCCGATGGGTCGTACAGGGCAGAGATTTGCAAAAATCTCCCTCGGCACGTCTTTCGGAAAAGGTTGCCGTCGACAGGTGTGGACAACTACGCAACAGATCTACACAATCCTCAGAGCTGGTAGCTAAAAAATTCAGGCCGTCCGGTTCGTTTAGTGATTGTCCCAAAAAGCGACCTTAAGACCGTTTTTCACATGGCGGTCACAGCGCCCCCCCCCAGCGTCACGTGATCCAAATTCGGAGGCTTCGCAACTGACTTGTATTTATGACGGTCGCAGTGGGTCCCGTGATCCCCTTTGGCGAGCTTCTGACAAGCAAAGTCAACGTTGGAAACTACCTAACAGGGTCACTGACTTATTGATTGCAGTGATTCGTTTAACAACTGCGGCCAGGAAGGTCATTAAAGGGGGCAAAATTCCTTAACAAACGTCTCGCTTAGCGACGTGGATGTGCTCAATTGTGGTCGTTAAGTCGAGGATTGCCTGTACCGATATGTTCCAACTGGATGGACAACAGCTAGTTAACAGCAGAGAGGGAAATGTGTCTGATGTTTGAGCTCTCTCTCTCTCTCTCCCTCCCTCCACTCTCTCCCCTTTCCCTCCCTCCCTCCGGCTCCCTCTCCTTTCCTCCCCTCCCTCCCCTTTCCCTCCCTCCCTCGGGCTCCCTCTCCTTCCCTCCCCTCCCCTCTCTCTCTCCCTCCCCTCTCTCCCCTTTCCCTCCCTCCCTCTCCCTCTCCTTC
>NW_015388732.1:15782-33282 GCF_001527695.2 Protobothrops mucrosquamatus
TAAAGCAGTGTTTCTCAACCTTGACAATTTTAAGGCGTGTGGACTTCAACTCCCACAATTCCACAGCCAGCATTGCTGGCTGTGGAATTCTGGGAGTTGAAGTCCACATGCCTTAAAATTGTCAAGGTTGAGAAACACTGCTCTAAAGGATGTGGAGAGAGAGAGAGAGGACTAATCCAGATAGGCCAGAAGGAGACACCCCCCCCCCCCCAAAAAAGTCCTGGATTCAGGATTAGGACTCAGGAACATCTCTGATCCAAGAGGGCAGTTTTTACATCAGCTGTTGTGGGGAACCCAGAGGTTTTGCCAATGAGGGTTTTCCACACACCCCCAGCCCCCAGCCAAAGGACTCACTTTCCGGACCGACACTCGGCAAATGCAGGGGTCCAGGAGCCCCGTGGTGGGATTAGCGCTCATCTTGCAGATGAAGGGGAATTTCTTCTTCCAACGCACGCAGTTCTCTTGAACTTCTTCCCTGGGGGGGTTGGGGGGGAGAGAAAAAAAAAAACCAAAATAGGCAACCAGATTCTTCCAAAGGTTTGACGCTTGGGAAGGACTGCAAAGATCCCTCAGAAGGAAGGAAAACCAATTCTGGACAGGCGGTCCTCGACTTGAGCCCACCATTTTTCTGTCGCTGTGCGAGGCGGTTATTACGTGAGCTTCGCCCCGTTTTACGACTTTTCTGGTTGTTAAGTGAATCGCCGCAGTTGGTGAAGTTTGCAAGACCGTTAGTTAAGTGCATGGGGCTTCCCCTGCCGGCGCTGCTGGTCGCCAAAGGGGAATCACGCGAGCCCCGGGACGCCGCAACCGTCGTGAAGACGAATCAGTTGCCGGGCGTCTGAATTTTGACCACGGTGACGCCGCAACGGCCGTTCAGCGTGAAAAACGGACTTAGGTCGCTTTTTTTCCCCAGCGCGGTCGTCATTTTGAATGGTCCCTAAATGAATTGTTGTATAAGTTGAGGACTACCTGCATGGTAATTCTCGTCAATCTACTGCTCTCAAGTCAGAGGACATACTTCAAAATAAAGGCCATTTCCCCCCCCCCCCTCGTGAAAACTCAACTCCCGATCCGTGTTCTGGAAGAACTCATTTCGCACCATTGTTTCCTTGAGTGTTTTGCTGAAAAAGCGAAGTGGGGAAAAAAAGCAACACCAAAACCCGCAACTGCCCACATCAAGGAAAAGATGCAGCTGGCTCAGGAAAAAAAGAAAAATGGTCAACTTGAAGAGGAGGAGACTTGCAGAAGCTTTACGTGGGTTGGATCAGATGAGAAGAGAAAGAAAGAAAGAAAGAAAGAAAGAAAGGAAGGAAGAAGGAAAGGAAGGAAGGAAGAAAGGAAGAAGGAAAGAAAGGAAGGAAAGAAGGAAGGAAGGAAGGAAGGAAGGAAGGAAGGAAGGAAGGAAGGAAAGAAAGGAAGGAAGGAAGGAAAGAAAGGGATGGATGGATGGAAGAAGGGAGGAAGGGAAGGAAAGAGATGGATGGATGGGTGAATGGATTGGTAAATGGATGGAAGAAGTGAGGGAGGGAAGGAAAAGAGATGAGAAGAAGGAAGGAAGGAAGGAAGGAAGGAAGGAAGGAAGGAAAAATGAATAGCAGAATAACAGAGTTGGAAGGGACCTTGGAGGTCTTCTAGTCCAACCCCCTGCTCAGGCAGGAGACCCTAGACCATTTCAGAGAAATGGCTGTCCAGCCTCTTCTTAAAAACCTCCAGAGGGAAGGAGGGAGGGAGAGGAAGAAAGAGAAAGAGGAAGGAAAGAAGGAAGGAAGGAAGGAAGGAAGGAAAGGAGGGAGGGAGAGGAAGAAAGAGAAAGAGGAAGGTAGGGAGAGCGAGACCAAGCCAACTCAAGTTGCATTGAAGACAATAGTCACTTTCCCCCACTGCTCTAAATCAGCACGCAATTTGTGACGATGCAAAACTAAACAATATGTGAATGTGGTCCCTTAGTGCTAGTACGCCAGGATTCAACCTGTCAACCAGCCCATGAGGTTTAGGCCTTTGCGACGCCCTCAGAGATCAACAACGGCTCTCGCTTAACGTGGTCCTTTTTGATCTGATTTTGTGATGCCCCGCTGGAAGCGTCGCACCATCGAAAATCAAAAGAGAAAGGACAGCCCTGAAACTACAAGGCCGTGGTGCTTCAACCACAGCCATCGGCGGAAAGTTTGACCCGTTTCAGAAGAATCCGGATGCAAAGGAAGGAAACGGAGGGAGGGAGGGAGGAGCGGAAAAGATAACCCACAAGCAGAGGTGATCAACACAAGAAACTCAGCAATTGGGTCTGGTTTCTCACTTGCTCCATCACACAGTGGCCACATGCACATCTGGGATCCGTTTCTCCCACATGGAAAGTTGGAGATGAGAGATAAGATTTCAGATGCCCCCTTCGGGGTTTTTTTGGGGGACACTATCCTGCAGCAAAGCTGAAACTCAACCTCAAAGATCTCAAGAGGAGGAGACTCCGATTCTGGAACCATACACATTGTTCCTGAAGGCTACAAAGACCTCACTTCCTGTTCCAAAATCGGTGTCACCTCCTGGAAGGTTGAGACCGATGGTTTCCTTGAAACCCCAAGAGCTGAAAAGCCATTGAGAAGGTGCTTTGCAGTTGATCTACTCCTACTTTCCCAACCAGTTGGTCAGGATGGTAAGACGTGTATGCTGACTAAGAGACACGTCACTGAGAAGCAATTCCTTTTCAAGGATAGACCGGAAGAGGAATCGAAGATGTTTAGGAGTGGATGAAGCTTGCAGACCTTCATAAACAACCTAATGTTTCTTCTACATGATCCTGGAAAGAGAAGACAATTAGACAGGTGGGGACAGAGAACCCATGCCTCCTTCACACCTCTTGGCACAACTTGTTGGTGTCTCCCAAAGGTGCTTTTTCAGGAGGCAACTGGGCTTTCTTGTTTTTCTTTGAAGACCTTTCGCTTCTCATCCAAGAAGCTTCCTTCAGCTCTGACTGGAGGGTGGAGGATGGAAGGATTTATACTCCTTGCAGACAGCTGGTCATTTGCCTTCTTTTGGAGAGTCGTTGAGGCCACTTGGAGGTTTGTCTGTGTCCTCAGGGTCACCTGAGTGGTGCAAATGGGTGTGGGGCCTTCTTGGCACTGCTGAAAAGGGCTGCGTTGTGGAGCTGTGCTTTCTGCAGGATGTTTTCTGCCCTGTGTCTGCAAGGAGTGTAAATCCTTCCCTTCCCCACCATCCGGTCCGAGCTGAAGAAGCTTCTTGGATGAGAAGCAAAAGGCCAACAAAGATGATTAGAGGTCTGGAGGCTAAAACATATTAGGAACAGTTGCTGGAATTGGGTATGTCTAGTTTAACAAAGAGAAGGACGAGGGGGGACATGATAGCAGTGTTCCAGTATCTCAGGGGCTGCCCCAAAGAAAAGGCAGTCAAGCTATTCTCCAAAGCGCCTGAAGGCAGGACAAGAAGCAACGGATGGAAACTGATCAAGGAGAGAAGCAACCTAGAACTAAGGAGGAATTTCCTGACAGTGAGAACAATTAACCAGTGGAACAACCTGCCTCCAGAAGCGGTGAATGCTCCAACACTGGAAGTTTTTAAGAAGAGACTGGACGGCCATTTGTCTGAAATGGTATAGGGTTTCCTGCCTGAGCAGGGGATTGGACTAGATGACCTCCAAGGTCCTTTCCAACTTTATATTATTATTATTATTATTATTATTATTATTATTATTATTATTATTATTATTATTATTATTATTATTAACAACGAAGTCCGGTTGCCTCCTGAAAAAGCATCTTTGGGACAACCATGGACTGAGGACTGAGAACCTCCATAGACATTGTTGGTGTCTGTCTAACTCACAAACATAGTTTCTCCAGACCATGTTACTGACATCTAACCCTGTTAAAGATGTACTTCTTTAAGGAGGGGCTCCGAAAAACAACAAGATACACACTTGTCCCCTTTTTCTTCTGATATTGGATCCTGCCCCTTGTTCAGACCCCAGCCATTTACTGGCTGATGTCCGTGGAGGGATGCTCAGCTTGGCTGCCAACTCAACAACTTCGGCATCACCGTTCTGGAATGTCGTTTCCCCCTCTAAACTACACAACAAAAAATGGCTGAAAAGAAGACCAACCAGCTGCTTTTCATTTTTGTTGTTTTAGTTTCAGAGAGAGAGGTCACTCTCTTAGCCAACTGTTAATTCCAGAAGAACTGTGTCAGAGAGAGAGAGAGAAAAACATTTCAGAACATCCCTTTTTCATGGCCAGACCTCGCCGTGCCAAAAAGCATTTTTAATTCTGATTTTTTTCCCCCCACCCCTGGGCTGTAAGATCTGCAAAGGCGTGGTGGTGGGTCCGTGTAGGAAAATGCTTTTAAAAGCTCGTGGTGAACACCCCAAATCTGCAACATTGTGCAGGATTTCGCTCTTTATGTACGAGCAAGGAAATCTGGTATCAGATGCTAGAGATCAGAAGACGTTTTAAACCAGCGTGGGTGAGATAAAAGCATCAGTTGACGGGAACAGATGAAATCCTGTCTGCAAGCATTCTCAGGGTACAAATTAAAGGAAAAAAAACCATGGTTTGAACGGACTGTAGTATCCTACGTATTTCAACAGGCTTCTCTTGTTTTACAGCTGCTAAATCCATGTTCCTGGGATGAAGTGACGTAGCTTGTTCCACCACCACCACCACCCTTCCAGATCCCAAATTCAAGAGATCTTAAAGCAGTGGGCACAGACCCTTATGAGTCAAGGAATCCCGCAACCTCATAGTTAGGGCTTGGGATCACAAGTAGCTTGTCTTCCCATCAGCTGTCCTGACAACGCAACCAGTCAGGGCGAAAAGTCACTCCTTCGTGACTTGGCGCACATCATGCGAGACACAACTGAGCCAAAGTTGATGAATGTCCAGCTGTTTTGTTCTCCGAGGCTTGTTTGTTTCACAAAACAGGGCAGTAAATTCACCAAGACAAGTAAGTCATCGCTAACAAGGGGATGATGTAAACTTCATTACCAGTTGAGCCAAACCGGGGTGATGTATCTCAGTTTTTCTCTGAAGGTCCTTCTTCTACCCACAGAATTACACTCATCCTTCCCCAAACTCACCCAGGGTTTGAGTGGCCTCTGCTCCCCCTCCCCTCCCCAGTTTCCAACAGGCTTTTGACAACCCAGTTCTACCTCTACTTCCAGTTTGTCACAAAGCCAGCATTCAGACCCAGGGCTAAACCGTGATGAACGCCAACCCTGCCATGTGCAACACCAGTTTTGGTCACCAAGATGGTAAAAAAGACGTTGAGACTCTAGAAAGAGTACAGAGAAGAGCAACAAAGATGATCAGGGGACTGGAGGCTAAAGCATATAAGGAACGGTTGCTGGAATTGGGTATGTCTAGTTTAATGAAGAGAAGGACGAGGGGGGACATGATAGCAGTCTTCCAGTATCTCAGGGGCTGCCCCAAAGAAGAGGTAGTCAAGCTATTCTCCAAAGCGCCTGAAGGCAGGACAAGAAGCAACGGGTGGAAACTAACCAAAGAGAGAAGCAACCTAGAACTAAGGAGAAACTTCCTGACAGTGAGAACAATTATCCAGTGGAACAACCTGCCTCCAGAAGCGGTGAATGCTCCAACACTGGAAGTTTTTAAGAAGAGACTGGACAGCCATTTGTCCGAAATGGTATAGTGTTTCCTGCCTGAGCAGGGGGTTGGACTAGATGACCTCCAAGGTCCCTTCCAACTTTACTATTATTATTAATTTAACACCAGTTTATAAGCCCAGTTTTATTTGCAAGCTAAACACAATACGGATCTCCGGGCTGAGAAAAACAACATGATTCGCTAGAGAGACCCGCCACGTACACGGCGTAGGTAAGGGAACGGCTACGGTTTATGTCTGAAACGCGGTGAAATATCCTTCTGTTACGAAGCAGCCCTGCATTTTAAGGCATGGGTGATTCTTTGGCAGGTCACACAGATAAAACACAAGGGGAAGTGGTCCTCTCGGGGATTTAAGACTGTCTTGGCAGGAAAACAGTCTGCTCATGAACTTCAAGTCCCTGCCATAATATAAAGTTTATGGCTCCAGCTTTCTCCGTTGTTACTGGAAGAGAACGTAATGCCAGTTAAGAACCCAGCCAAAGGAGGGGAAAAGGCAGAGAAGATTGTAAGGGCTGAGGCGAGACCGTAGCAGTGTTAGATCATGAGTCTGAATAACGTCTGAGCAGGGAACGCGACAGGGCAGATCAACCTCAGCTCTGATGGCCACGTGTACAGAAGAGGACATGGGTCATTTCTGGGTGGGAGCCATGGCTGCCTGCCAGAGACAGAACTATCTCAAGGGTCATTAAGCAAGCTCAGGCTGTAGGACAACTACAAACCTTTGGAATCCAGTGGCTCATGGTTACGCTCACTGGAGGTCCACAAATAAATCAAGGTTTGTAGCCTCCTGATCTCACAAGAGAATTTGAACTATTTCTGGCTTGTGGGAGAAGCTAGAAACACACATTTGGTCCCTGATTACCTGGCAAAATTGAGCCACATGGGACCTTCAAAAGCATGTTCCTCGGCTCTATGTCTACCTTCTCCACTCTCCCCCAAAATAGAATAGAGCTGGAAGAATAGAGCTTGGAGGTCTTCTAGTCCAGCCCCCTGCTCAAGCAGGAGAACCTATACCGTCTCAGACAGGTAAATGTCCAGTCTCCTCTTGAAAATCTCCAGTGATGGAGCGCCCACGATCTCAAGATGTATTAGGGCTTATTTCCCGATTAAGTCTTATTTTCGGGGAAATACGGTATTAAATGCATCCGTCTGGCTGATGATCTTAACTGGGGCTTATTTTGGGGGTAGGGCTTACATTATGATCGTCCTGAAAAATCATGCTGAGGGCTTATGTTCCGGCTGGGTCTTACTTTTGTGGAAACACAATAGCAATGGTTGGGTTTTATGGGTGGTCACCTCACCGTGTTCCGTGTTCCCTTCCCTTGTCCGTGTTCCCTTCCCCTTCGGTCTTTTGGGAGGAGAACATGGATGATTAAGGTGGTCCCTCATAAAATCCAACCACAGCTGGCAGAGCGGAGAAGGTAGAAACCGAGTTGAGGAACACGTTTTTGAAGGCCTCATTCCCATGTGGTCCCATTGGAACGACACGGATGCTAAAACTGTGGTTCTTGAGCACCAGGCGGAGAAAAGAAAGCTTTGGTTCAAGTGGCCACCGTGAAAATGGATGTACACAAAGAAGGCATAAGAAATGGAGACTCCAAAGCAGCTGACCACCGTCTTCTTCTCTGGAACGTTGAGTATCCCAGAACAAAATTCAGTCTTCTTCTCTGGAACGTTGAGTATCCCAGAACAAAATTCAGTCTTCTTCTTTGGAACGTTGAGTATCCCAGAACAAAATTCAGTGGGAACAAAATTCAGTCTTCTTCTCTGGAACGTTGAGTATCTCAGAACAAAATTCAGTCTTCTTCTCTGGAACGTTGAGTATCCCAGAACAAAATTCAGTGGGAACAAAATTCAGTCTTCTTCTCTGGAACGTTGAGTATCCCAGAACAAAATTCAGTCTTCTTCTCTGGAATGTTGAGTATCCCACAACAAAATTCAGTGGGAACAAAATTCAGTCTTCTTCTCTGGAACATTGAGTATCCCAGAACAAAATTCAGTGGGAACAGAAGGTGGACCTTTTTGTGACTATAACAAGGTTGTTGGTTTTTTTAGGATAAAAACTCAAGATTCTCATGCTTGAAAACTCCAAACCTAGTATTATCTCTAGGAGACCGTGAATTCTCAGCAATGCTTTCCTGACTTGGCGAGCTAACTAGCAATTTTTGAAGGAGTTGACTATGCGGAAAGATACCTTTTGAAGATGTCCCATGTTTTTCAGCAGCCCCTTCCCAGGCATCAAAGACTTAGGGAACAGACATCTCCCTAACTGGTCTTTAAGGTTGAAGTTGTTTTGATTTTGGGTAGCTCAAGACTGTGGGAAGAGTACGGTTCCTCACCACATTAAAAACCACTCTGCTTTTAATTGCGCTGTAATAGGGGACTCGGTGGACCGATTTCAAATCCTGCCCTTCTGAAATGAGGTCAGAAATACTTAAGAAGCCGAGAGCACGAGATTTAGTTCGGAAGAATTGATTAAACAGCCTGGCAGATAAGAAGCAGGCATCTTCAGCCAGGATTGTCACACAACAAGCACACAAAAGAATCGAAACCTCAAGACCTCATCCTATTTTTCTGGACTGTCCCTTTGGATGCTTTCAAACAACTGCAAACGGGTGAAATTCTATATCCTGATGTCCTAAGTCTTCCTAAAACCCCACAAGCAGTGAAAGAGCTAATACTCTACAGATAGTCCTCACTTAACAACCGGCTGTTTTAATCATCTTCAAAGATACAAGAGCCACGTAAAGCTCTTGGCAGTCTCCAACAGACACGTGACCGCCGGTTGGATGCGTCACCCTCGCGACGTTTTTTAACCAGTCGTATCGATGTATTTTCTTGAGTTTTCTTCTCCCCCCCTTGTTTATTTTGCTATTCTTTTATTTCGCCTTTCGCCTTGTTTAAACTTCCTTTTTACTGCTTCATTTTTTTATTGGCCGTGAAGTAACCCCCGTTGTTGTTGTTGTTGTTAGTTGCGAAGTCGTGTCCGACCCATCGTGACCCCATGGACAACGTTCCTCCAGGCCTTCCTGTCCTCTACCATCTTCTGGAGTCCATTGAAGCTCACGCCTCCTGCTTCAGGGACTCCATCCAGCCACCTCCTTCTCTGTCGTCCCCTTCTTCTATTGCCCTCCATCTTTCCCAGCATTAGGTTCTTCTCCATAGGAGGCAAATAAATTTAATAATAATAGTAATAATCTGACACAGTTTGTGATGTGTATTTTTTTTTGCTGGTTTTCAGCAAAAGCAAATGCACGGGTTCACTTCAACAACAGTGTTCGTTTAACAACAGTTGCAAAACACACACACAAAAAAGGGCCGTAAAATCAGGCAGGGTAATGGGATGACTAACTTAACAACCGGCAAGATTTAGGACCATAATTCCAGGCTCAATTAGGGTCATAAATATACTAATTGGTTCTTTCTCCATGGAACCTTGGCTTCAAAAAACAAAAAACAAAACCTCCACAGCCTTCAGAACTTCTGTTCTTCCATTTGTGTCAACTGAACAGTGACTCACTTGTATGACTACTAGATATCCTCCCCACATGCTGTAGATCCCAGAAAGAGGGCTGTTTCCCCCCCCACACACACACACACCATCTCTTTTTTTAGACTGTCCACCTTTCAAAGAATGCTACTGCCAAGGATGGCTTGTTCTAGGCTAGCCACCCACATCTTTCTCTCAAAATGATTGGAGTAACCATCTTGGTTGGGTCTCCATGTTTTAATCCAGTTGCTCTCCAAGTCCCGAGTCATCCCGAGGAGCGAAAGAGGCTTCTGGAAAACAATGCAAAGAACCAGTTTGGGGGAAACTGAAAGAAACTCAACCTATTCTTCCGAAGCAGCTGAAGGCAGGACAAGAAGCGACGGATGGAAACTAATCCAGGAGAGAAGCAACCTGGAACTAAGGAGAAACTTCCTGACCGTTAGAACAATTAATCAGCGGAATAGCTTGCCTCCAGAAGTTGTAGGTCAGACATGTCAAACACAAGGCCCGGGGGCCAGATGTGGCCCGCGAAGTGGTTTCATGTGGCCCGCGAAGCCACCCTGGAAACAGTGAGGGAACGGCCCCCGCTGCCTTGGCCCTAGCCCAGGCCGTCCGGGAGCCAATGTACAATTTTGTGGTGGCCATCTATGCTGAAACGCATTCAGTCTTAGCTCCACAAGGCCGTCTGGAAACAGCGAGGAACCAGCCCCTGCCGTGTCGGCCTCGCCCCCTGGGTGCATGCTGGGGAGGTATCACCCTTTATGAGGAATGAAGAAATGCACCATCGCATTTCTTGGAAGTGGCCAGCAAATGGCCCTCGCCTACTTCACATATCCGGCTTGATGGGCTCTGCCCTGGTCCCACCCTCTTTCTGCCAGAGACCCTCAGATCTGTCCCACTCCTGCCCAGGCCCCCACAGGCACCCTTGACGCGAATGATGTAGAGCTGGCCATGCCCACCCAGTAGGCCACACCCACTCCACCCAGTAGGTCGCCCCCCCCCAAGGGTAACCGCAATGCTGATGCGGCCCTCAATGAAATTGAGTTTGACACCCCTGTTGTAGGTGCTCCAACGCTGGAAGTTTTAAAGAAGAGATTGGACAGCCAAGGTCCCTTCCAACTCTGTTATTCTGTTAAATAACATTTTTTCCAGTAACCTTAAGTCCTTAAGCAAGGTCTCTAGCTTGAGCAGGGGTTGGACTAGAAGACCTCCAAAGTCCCTTCCAACTCTGTTATTCTGAAAGGAGGGCTGATTTCTCCTTTTTTCAAGTTCACTTTGTGGACATCCAGATGAATTGGAACCGGGACACGTCAGCTGAAAAGGCTGCTCCTAGTCACAATGAACTCTTTGGCTTTCTTCTCATCATCGTCTTAGGAAGGAAGTGCCAGCCAAACCTGAATTGCATCACACTTAAAGAGACCCAAATAAAGACTAGGGTGACACTCCAACGTGCTTAGACGTGTCCCTCCTGGCGTTGGGCCATCTGATGCTCTAAACCAGGATGCCAACGTCACCACATTGGCACACTGAAAGTAAACAACCATCTTGCACAGAATCCAGTTCTTGCTGATGCACCTCAACGGCCTGGCCAAGAATCCTTCAACAGCAGAAGATGTCAAGGCAGTGCTGGCTGGGATTTCTGGGAGATTTAAATACAGGGTTGTTGTTGTTGTTAATTGTGAAGTCGTGTCCGACCCATGGACAACGTTCCTCCGGGCCTTCCTGTCCTCTACCATCTTCTGGAGTCCATTGAAGCTCAGGCCTACTGTTTCAGTGACTCCATCCAGCCACCTCATTCTCCGTCGTCCCCTTATAATAATAATGATAAAGTTGGAAGGGACCTTGGAGGTCATTTAGTCCAACCTCCTACTCAGGCAGGAAACTCTACACCATTTCGGACAGATGGCTGTCCAGTCTCTTCTTAAAAACTTCCAGTGTTGGCGCATTCACCGCTTCTGGAGGCAGGTTGTTCCACTGGTTAATTGTTCTCACTGTCAGGAAGTTTCTCCTTAGTTCTAGGCTGCTTCTCTCTTTGGTTAAGTTTCCATCTGTTGCTTCTTGTCCTGCCTTCAGGTGCTTTGGAGAACAGCTTGACTCCCTCTTCTTTGTGGCAGCCCCTGAGATATTGGAACACTGCTATCCTGTCCCCCATCGTCCTTCTCTTCCTTAAACTAGACATACCCAATTCCAGCAGCTGTTCCTTATATGTTTCAGCCTCCAGTCCCCTAATCATTTTTGTTGCTCTTCTCTGCACTCTTTCTAGAGTCCCAACATCTTTTTTACATCGTGGTGACCAAAACTGGATGCCGTATTCCAAGTGTGGCTTTACCAAGGCATTGTATTGCCCTCAATCTTTCCCAGCATTAGTATGGAATTCTGATCTTTCCTATCCGATTGATTTTTTTTGGGGGGGGGGGTTAGAAATAATTATTTTGTGGGTTCTGTTCCTGATATTTAAGAGGGACGAGATTGCCCAGTGCTGGAATAATTCAGAACGCCAAACTTTATATACGCAGCGGGACAGAGAGAGAGATACAGTCAAGGTCCCAGGAACACATCCGACAATAGTTAGCAACTGGTGATGTTTGAATGTGCCAAAAGGAAAACATAAAATACACAATTATAGAAGAATGATATTAACTGCATTTAATTACGGGTGTACATGCATGAGAAAGCCACATATTTTAATTGAAATGAAAGCCAAATTAAATTAAAATTCAGCTTTTGACTTTCTTTTCTTGACCATGTTCTGCAGAAGGATCCTAGCACAGCCCTTCCAAATTCAAAACTGAGCCTCAAAAGAGAGAGAGAGAGAGAGAAAAAAGACATGTACTCTTGAATTAAGATACATTTTTATCCAAATCAGGCTGGGAGACTTTAAAGGCGAACTAAGCAGAGAATAACAAACACAAGCCTCTCTTTGTTTCCAGTATGCTTATCCTCAAAATGACACTTTTTGCCATTTTTCATTTCTTTAAATAAACAAGGGGAAACTGGTGTTTCATGTCCCAGGGACACTCCATTTCCTTTCGCTCTCCTTTTTAAACTTGGGATTATTTTACTTGCACCCGTAGAACAAAATAGGATTTCAGCTGCAACTTTGGTTTTTTTGTTGTTTTTTTTGCCCAAGTCTTAGACTAAAGACTTGTGCAAAGAGAAGAGCAACAAAGATCATTAGTGGACTGAAGGCTAAAACATATGAAGAACGGTTGCAGGAATTGGAGATGTCTAGTTTAATGAAGAGAAGGACTTGGGGGGACAGGATAGCAGTCTTCCAGTATTTGAGGGGTTGCCCCAAAGAAGAGGGAGTCAAGCTATTCTCCAAAGCACCTGAAGGCAGGACAAGAAGCAACGGGTGGAATCTAACCAAAGAGAGAAGCAACCTAGAACTAAGGAGAAACTTCCTGACAGTGAGAACAATTAACCAGTGGAACAACCTGCCTCCAGAAGCGGTGAATGCCCCAACACTGGAAGTTTTTAAGAAGAGACTGGACAGCCATTTGTCTGAAATGGTATAGGGTTTCCTGCCTGAGCAGGGGGTTGGACTAGAAGGCCTCCAAGGTCCCTTCCAGCACTATTCTGAATAAAGCACCTGAAGGCAGGACAAGAAGCAACAGATGGAAACTAACCAAGGAGAGAAGCAACCTAGAACTAAGGAGAAACTTCCTGACAGTCAGATCAATTAATCAGTGGAACAACCTGCCTCCAGAAGTTGTGAATATTCCAAAATTGGAAGTTTTTAAGAAGAGACTGGACAGCAATTTGTCTGAAGTGGGATAGGGTTTCCTGCCTGAGTAGGGGGGTTGGACTAGAAGACCTCCCAGGTCCCTTCCAACTCTGTTATCCTGTTAAATAACTTTTCTTCCAGTCACTTTTACTTAAGTCACCTTAAGTCCACTAACCTTAAGCCGACTTTATTGCCTTGTTATAGATTATGAAATGACACATACGCGGCTGTGATTACTTTGTCCACCGAGTTAAGCTTTGCACACACAAATTCCTTAAGGAGAAATCCTGAGTGACAGACACATTCTTCCAGGGGGAGAATTAAGCAAGCATTTACTTCTCGCCTACGGAGATCCCCCAAACCTTACAGAGGGCGTAATCTCATAATGATTGAATTGGCTTATACCCCGTTGCATTCGTTATTGACTTTAATGGAGACCTATCCTTAACAATGGCCATTAGCAAAAATACAATTGTGTTTCCTCTGGAAACAATCGATAAATGGCTATATAATTGAAACCTGACCCTTGATTTAAGACATTTCCTTCACTTCCTGTAAAAGAGAACATGTCCATGCATGGTTCAAGGTTGGCTTGCAAGGTGAAACTGAGAGACAGAACACTCGGCTATATTTTTATTTGATTGACATTAATCTACATCCTCTAAAAATGTCTTGAAGTGTAGTTCCAATAATTCCCAACCAGCGTAGCCACAAGCACTGGATTATGGAAGCTGGACATATCCAAAGAAGATCAGGGGCGTTAGACTTTTGTCTTCTGCTCCTCATAACTGACCTTCTTTGGATAGGACTCACCTCAAGTCCCATAATCCACCAGCTAATACTTTGGGGGAAGCTGGTTGAAATTATGGGAACGACAGTCCAAGATACCTGTTAGAAGAAGGTAAGGAAGTCCCAAATCTGGACAGGATCTTAAAAACACCCCAACACAGCTCCAGCTTATCCGAGTTTCTGTTCTCCATTTCGTTGTGTCTGAAGAGTTGAATGAACTTTGGTGAACCTCAACCCAATGCGAGGATCCATCAGTGTGGAATACAGCCTGATGGGTGGGATGTATGGAGAACTTAGGAGAACCAAGGGGAAAAAAAAAAAAAAAGAGGATGGCCACAACAGATTTCTCTCTCTCCCCCCCACACCCCCAACTTCACAACAGCTCCGTTCCTTCATTTGTAAGGACTGTAGACTATTCATTCTGACAAACATAAGCACGACTGTTTCGCAAAGGATGGGACGGTTCTTCAAAACTCAAAATTCATGGCTGAAAATTTTCCGCTGGCTACTGAATGGTACCGCCTCGAGATTAGCTCAGGATGAAGTCACTGGGATCCATGCCACCGCTTTTGTGAGACCGTGGGCAGAGGACACTGTGACACTGGAGTGGGCTTTGAGAAATCAAGACAAATAAGACTGAACAGGCCACCACTGAGAAGGCTTCCTGTCAACTTAAACCATGGCTCAGAAACAACCTGCCATGCTGGACTGCACTCCACATTTTAAGAGCCAAAACCATGTACAGGTAGTCCTTGATTTACGACTATAATTGGGACGGGAATTTCTGCCGTCATGAAGTGAAGGATCATATAATAATAATAATAATAGTAAAGTTGGAAGGGACCTTGGAGGTCATCTAGTCCAACCCCCTGCTCAGGCAGGAAACCCTACACCATTTCGGACAAATGGCTGTCCGGTCTCTTCTTAAAAACTTCCCATGTTGGAGCATTTGCCGCTTCTGGAGGCAGGTTGTTCCACTGGTTAATAGTTCTAACTGTCAGGAAGTTTCTCCTTAGTTCCAGGTTGCTTCTCTCCTTGATGAGTTTCCATCCGTTGCTTCTTGTCCTGCCTTCAGGGGCTTTGGAGAATAGCTTGACTCCCTCTTCTTTGGGGCAGCCCCTGAGATACTGGAACACTGCTATCATGTCCCCCCTGGTCCCCCCCCTCTTCGTTAAACTAGACATACCCAATTCCAGCAGCCGTTCCTTATATGCTTTAGCCTCCAGTCCCCTAATCATCTAATCATATATATAACTGGGTCCAATCTTACCACCTTTTTTTGCCACAGCTGATAAGCAAATCACAGGGTTAAGTCACTTTTTCAGCACCGTCGTAACCCTGAATGCTTGCTAAATGAATGATCGTGAGTTGAGGACTACCCATTATCTGTCTTTCGAACGGGCAGGTGGTTAAATCAGTTCCTTTATTTCCGCTTTGCCCAGTGAAATCAAGGAAGCTTCAAGCCTCCAGTGTTGGAACACCCACAACTTCTGGAGGCAAGTCAAGAAATTTCTCCTTAGTTGTTTCTCTCGAGTAGTTTCCATCCGTTGCTTCTTGTCCTGCCTTCAGGTGTCTTGGCGAATAGCTTGACTCCCTTTTCTTTGGGGCAGTCCTGGAGATATTGGAAGACTGCTATCATGTCACCCCTGGTCCTTCTCTTCGTTAGACTAGACAGACCCAATCCCAGTGAGCACTAGATTCAGGTTTTCTCCTGGAAAACAAATCCACTGTACACAGACGGAGGGGGAAAAAAAATTACACAAGACCTGTCTTTACAAAACAGGATGCAGACTTTTGCTGGGACAGAAGTGTGTATCTTTCCTTTCTCAGGAGCATCTCTCCCTATACCTGGGTGGTGCAGCTAGGCAACAGAAGAAGAGCTGGCATGGGCTCCCGCTGGCCATAGAAACGTAGCTCAAGATGCAGCAGAATGGAAAGGCAACGGAGAGCCAGCGGGAGCCATTCACACGTAGCTTCAAGCAGAACATTGCTACGAGTCTTCTCAACCTCCAGCTTTCAGTTAAGCCAAACCTGCTCAGAAGCTGGTGGGCTTTTTTTTTTTTTAGATCTCCTGAGTTCCTGGAGGAAATCAAATCAAATCTATAGCTGGTGTCATGCTTCGACTGCTGGCAGTCAGCAGAGTTAGCCTGCAATACTGCATTCTAACCACTGTGCCACCACGGCTCACGCTGGCTGAACCAAGCTATTGTGGTTTGCAAACTCCGATTCACTTTAGAACAGTGGTTCTCAACCTTTTTAATGCCGTGACCCCAACCGGTCGTAAGTCGAGGACTAAACCGGTCGTAAGTCGAGGACTAAACTGGTCGTAAGTCGAGGACTACCCAACCGGTTGTAAGTCGAGGACTTTCCCTGCCCAGGAGCGCCGCGCATTGCGTGGTTCCGCCCCCTGCGCCGGCCGAGGCATAGCTGGCAAGCGGCAGAGACGGAGCAGGCCGACCACCAGCTGGCCCAGCCCAAGGGAGGTAAGGCACCCGCCGGAAAAGGGGAAAAAAAATGGCGGACAAAAAAAAATGGCGGACAGCCTTGCTTGGCGACCCCCGTGAAATGGTCGATCGACCCCAAATGGGGTCCCGACCCACAGGTTGAGAACCACTGCTTTAGAACCTGGGGTTTCCCCAAAAGACCATGTTTTTACTGTGAAGAGAATCTAAGTTTCAGAGGACTGGGAGTCTAACAACATTTTTAGGTTATGGGACACGTCCTGGTAAACAGGGTGCTTGGCCTAGTCCAGGGGTAGGCAACCTTGGCTCTTTTATGACTCGTGGACTTCAACTCCCAGAATTCCTGAGCCAGCCGTGCTGAGGGAAAGGGAGAGGTTTCCAAGCTGAGTCATGCTGGCTCAGGAATTCTGGGAGTTGAAGTCCACGGGTCATAAAAGAGCCAAGGTTGCCTACCTCTGGCCTAGTCTCTGCGTAGGCCTTCTCTCGGTTTCTCCAGTTGGACTCATTCCCAGGGATGACAAAGAGAATCCGGGGTCAGGAGAAACACGACAAACCCATGTCTGGTCAGGGGAATTTTATAGCCCAACCCACCCTACGGAAAATCTAACTCTGCCTTCTTTACTTCTCATTCACGCCACGAGTAGACCGTTGGTGATGGGAGGAAAAAGTTGGTTGCCTCCAGGATGCGGGGGGGTGTCAAAAGCCGTAACAGTTCTTACTCATCAACTTCTTCATTCTGCTCTATTGCACCCAAACCATGGTTTCCCCAGAAAGCCAGTGAACACCAAGAGGAACAGACTGTGATCTTTGCAACCTCGCCCGGGGAGTTTTCTGCCAGAGAAGAAACATCTTGCTTGCTCCTCAAAAGAGAAGTGTCTACGTAGAAGGACCGAAACGGGGCATCCAGCTATATATTTTGCAACTCAAGGCCTTAACACAGCTTCATGTTTCTCTACATCAAAGAGAAAATACATATTCATAGGGGATTAACGTAACTTATTCACTTCCCCTGTGACATTTCTTTCCACTTTTGATTTCTGGACGTGTCCTACCAGAGGGACTTTCAAGAAACAGTTGCAAAAGTTGCCAGTGTAAAAAAAACCACGCATGTCGCTTTTTTCAGTGCCGTTGTATCTTTGAACGGTCACTAAATGAACCGTTGTAAGTTGAGAACGACCTGTACGGAGAAATAAGCCGCCCGTGGAGCTAACAAGCTGTGGGGAACCCAAAACAACTCTCAGTGTCTCCTCAATTTCGCCTCCCAGAACCAGGAAATAATTCTGACTGCCGGAAATAACTCCTAACTGCAGTGGAAGGAAAGGATTTGACAACGTAGGGGGGAAAAATTCCAGATACCGACACATCCAGCAGGATGCAAAGCAGCACATTTTTGAGAATTCGT
>NW_015388732.1:35782-55523 GCF_001527695.2 Protobothrops mucrosquamatus
TTCGGTTCCTGCCCAAGGGCCACCTTGCTTTTTGGTATTTAAAAAAATAAATAAGAACCTCTCTGCCAAAGTTACACGGTAGAAGGCAAGTCTGAGATTGTTTTGGAATTTGTGTGTGTGCCCAGTGCTAGGCAATAATCAACACGCACCCAGTTGACAACGAAAGCAACATTTGATTAAGAGAGAGAGAGAGAGAGAGAGAGGGCAGTTCCCTGTGTGTGAAGGGCAAGCTAGCCTGCAAATTAAGGCTAAGAACAATACCCCAGAGCAAAACAGCCTGTGAGATTATATCAGTGCAATCAATTGCTGATGCATTGGGGCTTATTATTGCATTTAAAGGCGTGAGAGAGCGACAGAGACAGAGAGAAGATGAAAGAAAGGGAGGGAGAGAGAGAAGGAAGGAAGGAGAGAGAAGGAGAGATGGAAGGATAAGAGAAAGGAGAGAAGAGGAGAGGAGAAGAGAAAAGGGAGAGGAGAGGAGAGGAGAAAAGAGGAGAGAAGAGAGGAGAAGAGAAGAAAAGAGAAAAGGGAGAAGAGAGGAAAAGAGAAGAGAAGAGGGAGGAGAGGAGAGAAGAGAAGAGAAGAGAAGAGAAGAGAAGAGAAGAGAAGAGAAGAGAAGAGAAGAGGTCACACAACATTTAAGATTTAGTTTCCGGGTCAGTGCAAAACCTGGAAGGGGGCAAATGGCCAGGAGGAGGGGAGAGAAAACCCAGAATAATTTCCAAGTCTTGAACACCCCTCTATATATCAACACAGAAGCTCACTGGATCAACACACAACACAGGAACATAGAAAGGGACCTTGGAGGTCGGAGGTCTTCTACTCCAACCCCCTGCTCAAACAGGAGACCCTACACCATTGCAGACCAACGGCTGTCCAGTCTGTCCAGTCACTGAGAAGATTCTTGGGAAGACGCGTTCAACGATTGCGCAATCCAAGGATTGCACATACCACATCGCGGGCAGAATGTGGGATCTGCAGTCACTTGCTTGAAGAAAAGGGACAGGAAGGGGACAGCTGACCCAGACATATTGGCTTACGCACACACAATGCCCTACAATTGAGCAGGGGCGATTTGATTGGCTGCTGGGTTTTCCTCTCACAACTCTTGACGGTCCCACCATGGACAAGATGTTAGATGTATAGACCGAGGTTGCTCTATCAAGCTAAAAGAAGACCCTTGGGTTTGCTTCAACCGCCATTCTTGGTCCCTGCTCTAGAGAGCAACCAAGAGAGGAGGACAGGTAAAATAATACCCTACCCCTCCCCCCCTCCCCAAATCCCATTTCTTGCTTACCTGGAAGACAAGGTGACAAAGTCGCCGCCGTCCAACAGTCGAATTTTGCAGAACAGCATGCCGTTCACAAAAGGCACGGCCGTCAGCTCTTCCAAGGTGAAGCTGATCTGAAACTTGAATTTCTTCTTCTTCATCAAGAAAGCCATGGGGCACCTTGCGACCAGGAGAAACGGAGACTTGTCTTCTCTTTAAAAAATAAAAAATAATGCCAGAAACAAAAAAAAAAAAAAAAAAAGGAAAGGAAAGGAAAAGCAACCGGCAGCTCTAAATATAGAGCAGGTTTTTTTTTTGCAAAAGGTGGTGATGAAATATCTCTCTCTCTCTCTCTCTGCCCAGCCTTGCCAACCCAACGAGAGAGTTGAACTCAGATGAAAAGGCAGCCTAGCTTTAAATGACGGTTTCGCCTCTTTCTTTGGTGGTCTGACCTGGTTATCGGATCAGGGATCGCCAAGAGCCGGGAAGGAACTGAGCCGATTCCAGCTAGGCAAAAAAGCAAGTCAAGTCTTTGGTTCATCTCCAAGGGGGAGAAAAAAAAAAACCGTAGAAAGGAGAGGGGGAAATCTCGGAAAAATCCCGGACCTGCGGGAAGCTGGCTGTTCAGAGGTGACAAAAACCAGTTCCTCCGGAGACCTCACTGGGAGGCATGGCTGGTTTCCTTCTCAGCAAAGTGCCAGCCTCTTTGGCTGAAGTCTCCTCCTCTTTATTTCTTTCAGCCTAAGGAAAGGAATGAGGAGGTGGTGAGTCTCGGTTCCTCCCTCCGTCCCCCCCCTCCCAAGCTGCCCACCTCGTTATGCGGCCATCCAACTTTCTTCCCTTCCCCTCTGAGGGGAAAAAAAAAAAGGCCAGTCTTTTAAAAATTTTCGCGGGTGCCTTTATAAAAAGGCAAACCTGCTCCGTTTCTTCCGGGTGCCACGTAGGATGATCTATTCTAGAGGCATGGTTTTGTAAACAGCTCCACCAACGCATGGAATTCATTGTACATATACAAATACACACACACAGAGAGAGAGAGAGAGAGAGAGAACTCTTATTTCTTTTACACTAACTCAAATTTTTCAGTAGCAACATCTATCTATCTATTTATCTATGCATCCATCATCAATCTATCATCTATGTGTCATCTATCATCTATTTACCTACAGTATTTATCATCTATCTATATTTATCCATCTTCTGTGTATCTATCTATGTATCTATGTATCTATGTATCTATGTATCTATGTATCTATGTATGTATGTATGTATGTATGTATGTATCTATCTATCTATCTATCTATGCATCCATCATCAATCTATCATCTATGTGTCATCTATCATCTATTTACCTACAGTATTTATCATCTATCTATATTTATCCATCTTCTGTGTATCTATGTATGTATGTATGTATGTATGTATGTATCTATCTATCTATCTATCTATCTATGCATCCATCATCAATCTATCATCTATGTGTCATCTATCATCTATTTATCATCTATATCTATCTATCATCAGTCCTATCATCTATTTACTTATTTATTATCTACCTATATTTATCCATCTTCTATGTATCTATCTGTATCTATCTATGTATCTATCTGTATCTATCTGTATCTATCTGTATCTATCTATCTATCTATCTATCTATCTATCTATCTATCTATCTATCTATCTATCTATCCTAATCTTATATCTATCCATCTGTTAGTCCATCTGATCATCAATCTATCCATCTTTCTATCTCTCATCTCTCTCCTTCGCCTATCTAACCATCTGTCTATTGATCTATCTGTCCATCCATCTACTACAGTATCAACCTAAAACTGAGATATACAGACAAAAACGTGTATCGGCTTGCGTGTGCGTGTTATAAACACACACACAAAACATACCTCTGTGTCTGTAAAGAAATATAATATGCCTTCTACTTTTTTTTAGCTATATTTTTTCCTTTATATTTTTCCTCTGTATTTTTTGAACCGGCTACTGTACCTTCAAAACTCACTTTTTTTTCCCTACAAAGAAAAATGCAAATAGATCGTTTGCTCCAGGAGTTTAAACCTGATTCCCGGCTTTGCGAGGCCTTATGTCGGGATGGTGAGCTTCTGGGTCTGAATCACCCAGTTCACTCTGTAGAGCAGGAGAGGTGAGCAACAGATTGTGTACGCTCAGTTCCCTGCAAAAGCACATTTTGATGAGGCATTATTGATCTGGAGAACTTTACCCTATTCTGCAACTTGAGAATGCTGTTTTTCTGCCTACCCACACTTTCTCCCGGTCTAAAGTTCAGCGTTAGAAGTTCAAGGTGACCTTCCGAAGAATGCTTGGCTCTCTAACTTTGCTGCTCAGATCTGGGACAACCTGTCTCACCAGGTGGGGCAGACCTCACACTATATCAGTTTCCCATGGAAAACAATGACCACTTCTGCTGTTCTTCTTCATCATTCTTGGAAGTTGAGGTTCCTCAACCAGTCACCCAACCAAACCGTTCTTAGCTTTCCTTCAACCACCCAACGCACCAAGTCCTCATCCATGTCAACATCCCCGTTGCAGCCTCCACTCCAAAACAAAACAAATGGGGGGTTCTTCTAGGTTTCAAGGGCCAGCTACCCCATCTTAGAGGACCGAGGCTTAACTGGATGGGTTCTGTACGTCCTGGATCAATTCTCAAGGGGATGGACAATGGTGTTTGTGGTACATAAATAAATATTGAACCTAATGTGAATTTAAGGGCTACAAGCCTTAAGGCGGTCTTTCTCAACTTCAGCAACCTCAAACTTGCTCAAGAATTATCTTGGGGGAATTCAGGGACTTGAGGTCCATGCATCTTAAACTTGACAAGGTTGAGGAACACTTAGAGACTCTAGCAAAATTTGCAAACCATACAGTACGCAAACAGGTTGATGTGTACAGAAACCACCATGGTTTGTTCACCTAAGTTAAAAACTGTAGCATGCTTCTTGGAGGGATGGGGTGAACCCAGGATTAGGGTTTATCCAGTGAAGGAGACCATGATGTAAACACAATGTGGGAACTCAGGTCTCTTTTTAAATTAGTGGTGTTTAAGTTAAACACCACTCGTCTGAAGATAAGAGCTGGAAGATCAGCCATTGATGGAGGAATGAAGTTCTCCTTCTTCTGGGTCCTACTCTAGCTTCTGGGGTGGGATTTGAGCAAATAATGGGAGTCCCTCCATTCAGACAATCCAGAGGGAGAATCAGTGAAAACTGATCAGGCATGACTTAATGACTTAACCCTGAAAAGTATCCTAGTTATTCATTCTTGCTTTATTAAATTGGTTGGATTAATTTTTTTTTAAAGGGAAAACAAATAAGTCATATAAGTCTCAAGACAGCTCATCCTTCATGCCTCTTTGTTTGCAGATCCTAAGCAAGTGGATAAAACCCTGAACATTCAGGAACAACTCCTCATTTATAACCAGGTCCGTGTGCAGTCGTGCTCTGCTCCACTTTTACGACAGGCCGAAACAACAACAACAAAGGCAGGTATCAAGAGAAGCAATTTCGGTTGCTTGTTGCAATCCGTAGCTTGTTCGCTGGGGAATAAATCCGGGCGCTTATTTCTGGATTAAGGTGTGGGGCATTGCAACTTTACCCTGTAATCTTAAATGTGCTAAGAAACAAGTGTGGGATCCTTTCCCAAACATTCAAGGGATTGCGCAATCCCCTTGTAACAACAAACACCAGAACTAGTAACACCTTAAAAGACTGACATTTACACAACAACAAATTCTTAACAAACAATCCGAAGCCAAACACTTGGATTCTGTAGAAGCATGCAAAGAGTTTGTTTTTTAAAATGTAGAGACACCTGTACGCAGGTAAACTGAGCTAAGAGACGGAGGAGAAAGATACAGTTGTAGGAACCCACGTTGGAGGCCAAATCATGGCTTGTTTTAACTATGGCTTGTTGAATATGACCCGACGTCCGGGCTCGCTCATCAGAGCAAGCCAGAATTGGCTAGTACTAAGCCAGAACTTCTGGCTTAGTTGAGCCACCTCTATGCAGGTGGTGTACCTAGCTATGAGGCAGAGGAGAAAGATATAGCGGTGGGATCCAGGTTGGAGGCTAAATCGTGGCTGGTTTTAACCAGGGTTTGTTGAACATGGCCCGATGACTCATCCCAGCAAGCCAGAATGGGCAAGGCTACCTTAGCAGCGGGCTCCTGGGCGCGCACACGCACACACACACACACACACGTGTGAGCTAGATGCACCGACGTTGTCTTGCACCAGCCTTTTCCGGCAAGACTTGCTTGCGCTGGGGGAAACGAGGGGAAGCGATCGGGGGGTCGGAAAGAGTCCCCCGGGGGTGCGGGTGCATGCATCACCGGCTGGGGGGGTGCAACACCAGCGCCCCGACCCGAAACTTCGCCCCAGCTCCCCCTTCCCCAAGAGGGGCGCCTTTTGCACCGAGGCAGGGGCACGTGGGCACTTTGCACGCTTGCAAGCGGACCCCCCCAGCCTTCCCCCCCTCTTGGGGTCCCCCCCCGAGCCCCTCCTTGCATTGCCCCCTCTTGCAGCTTCCAATGCCCCCCCAGATCTATTTCAGGGCTCCGCTGCCTTGATTGCACCCCCTCCCCAAATTCCCCCCCCCAGGGGAGAGGTGCATCGCTCCCCCCCTAGCCACCTCATCCTCTCCCCCCTCCCTCTGCCAAGGCAGCTGGGGATGGGGAGGGGGCGGCCAGCAGCCTTGGGGAGGGTCTCTCCTACCTCCGCCGCCGCTCCAGACCTCTCTGCGGGCTGGCTGGCCAGCGCTCTACGCCAACTGCGCCCGCTACGCCGCCGGCGTAAAGGGGAAAGAAAGGGGCGGGGAGAAAGGCCCGCGGCGGTTCCAAAGCCGCCGATGCTCGAAGCCGATTGGGCAGCCTCGAATGGAGGGGAAGGAAAAAAAAAAAAAAAAAAGAAAGGGGGTGGGGAAGGCATCCGCATCTCCATTGGCTCCGCGTGACCACGACGGCGGAAGGAAGACCGGCCATTGGAGGAAGCGTGACGTCAGTCAGGCAAGAAGGCGGGGGGAAAGAGCCCCGCCTTCTGCATTGAATTTAAACTAGGAAATGCAAGGGGAGTGGGGGGGGGAATGCCTGGCTGCTTCTGCAACCGGGCGCCCTCGGGAAGATTTTTTAGAGCAGGCTTTTTATTCAATATTTATTGTGATTTTATTATTGCCTGTTCACCGCCCTGAGTCCCGTAAGGGAGATAGGGCGGTATATAAATTTAAATAATAAATAAATTAATTAATAAATTGGGAGACTCCCAAGCCCATCGTCCCCGGCCACCCTGGAATTGGAGTTGGCATATCCGTAGGGCGCGGGGGCAGGGATTCCAAGGCAGCGGGCTGAGTGGGATGTGAGGTGCTGGGGGCGATAGGGATTGTAGTCCAACAAATAGGGTAGCCCAGAAAGGAAGACTTGCTTTGGGTAGGGGATGATGGGCTTGATGATGATGGGCTTGATGATGTTTGGGAGGAAGAATGAGGGCGAACCACAGCGGGTAGGCTGTCAGGAATCAAGGCATGATAAAATTTGGAGCAGGATTAAAAAAATATATATTCCAAATAAAATAAATTGTCCGGTATCCTGTTTTCCAGAGTGGCTAACCAGATGTTCTTCAGAAGCCCACCCAGATGTTTCCTCTCCCCCATCCACCTTTCCTCTGAAATGGGAAATACGATGGCAGGATGCGTTTCCATCATCCTGCACCACGGGGGGATGGAGGTGGTTCTCGTCGGCGTTGCTGCTCAAATAAAATCACAACTACCTTTATTTCCACAACCCCCAAGGAGCCCTAAACCGTGGTTTGCAACCTCGGATGTCTGGGATCACGTGACAAAATGAGCCCCAAGCCAAACCCTGTTGGCTTGGGGCACCGTGAGAACATCTTCCTAATGTTTAGGAATATTAGTCTAATATTAATAATAGACCCACGAAGGGTCTAATAAAACTTCTTTGGTGGAGTCTTCTCCCCCGTGGAAAAAGAAATACATTTTCCTAGCTAATTATAACGCTGGGATGGAAAACCTCTTGTGATTCAACCTTCTCAACTTCCCCTTTGGACTTGCCATGTGATTACACCAACGGATTACAGAGGTATCGAAGTTTAGTGGGACAATAAATCCTGCTGTTCTTCTCGTGCATGTTTAATCAACAGCTTTGATCAGAAAGCTTTTGTTTCTTCGGAGGCTTTGCTTTACAATTAATCCGGCTACCGGACTGATGTTGTTAATCAACAGATTTGCAAAAAGGCCCAAAGATCTGCTGAACCCACTGATTCACGGGATGCACATCCAATGGGCATGTCTGAAGTTCCCAGAAACCGAGATCCCAAGTGCATCAGGGTGCGTGATAAATTAGCCTGTTTTTTAAAATAAGCATTAATCGCTGTATAAACCTAGTTGGGCAATAAAGGCTGGTTTTTAATTTGGAGTCCAAGATTAATGTGGAAAAAGGACCAATACTGAACTCTGATACCTGTAAGGCAGGGGTCTTCAAACTTGGCCCTTTTATGACTTGTGGGCTTCAACTTCAATTCCTGGCTGAGGAATTCTGGGAGTTGAAGTCCACGAGCCAAGTCTGAAGACCCCCGCGTTAAGGCGTGGTTCGCTTAGCCACGATTGGGAGGCCTGCACGTTCTCCTAAGTCACAAACAATGGTCTTACTGATTCATAGCTTATCAAATCCTTAGTAGGGTTCACTCAACACAATGAAGCATAAACCTTCGTTTATGACCCGTGTTTGCCAGGAACAACCCACGTGGGTGAATCACCAACAAAGACACCACTCTTTGGCTGAGACCCTGATCAACAAGCAAGTGACACTGCGACAAAGCATGACTGTATAATCCTAATCGCAACCTTTAGCTTGGGTGACTGTCTTGGTTGAAGAATTGTGTATGTATGAAGTGTGTGAACTTTGTCGAAGACAATGGGTCGGTTCCTAGGGGAGGCAAAGCCAGACAGAGGGTGCCCCCTCTTACTCCAATCTGTCAATCCAACCGTGTTTTGATAGGATTCTGCAAAGAGCTCAGTCATGGCTTGGCTCCTTCTGTTTTATCAATCCTTTGCTGGGGTTCATGCCCATCATAGTTTCTCCAGCCCACCATGTTTGATCAACTGCCCATTTTGTACAACGGGAAAATGTTGACTGCTTCAACTCAGAGAAAGTCAGCTGCCCGCCGTGATTGCTCAACAGCTGGATTGTACCCCCTTGTCTTTTTCAAGTGTGATGCTTAAAACCCAGGTGCTTTGTTTTGGTTGAAGGTATGGGTTGCAATGTATGGCTGTGAAAGTTGGACCATAAGAAAGGCTGAGCGCCAAAGAATGGAGGCCTTTGAACTCTGGTGCTGGAGAAGACTCCTGCGAGTCCCCTGGACTGCAAGGCGATCCAACCAGTCAGTCCTAGAGGAGATCAACCCCGACTGCTCATTAGAAGGCCAGATCCTGAAGTTGACACTCAAGGATTTCGGCCACCTAATGAGAAGGAAGGACTCATTGGAGAAGAGCCTGATGCTGGGAAAGATGGAGGGCAATAGAAGAAGGGGACGGCAGAGAAGGAGGTGGCTGGATGGAGTCGTTGAAGCAGTAGGTGTGAGCTTCAATGGACTCCAGAAGAGGGTAGAGGACAGGAAGGCCTGGAGGAACGTTGTCCATGGGGTTGCGATGGGTCGGACACGACTTCGCAACTAACAACAACAATGGGTGATACCTTCTCCAAGCTTGACCATGGATGTTGGTCTGGCTCAAAATCCCTGCCTGCCAGGAAACCATCTTGTCCCAGAAAGCTTTTAACTGGTAAGATGCCAAATGGACATTTGGGGCCATTAGCCAAGGTAGGCTTGGCTGATGGCCACGAAATGTAATAGCACTTAATTGGCGTTTGATGGCCCCTATTGTTTCCTGGCTTTTCTATTCTTACCAACAAAAAATGTCCCTGTAGCAGGAAGAGTGGAGAAAGTGCTGGAAAGATTACGTATTACAGGAATGCGGGCTTCAATTTTTTTTTCTTTTCTTGCTTGCTCTATTTTCTGGGACGCCAGAAAGCTTCCATTCCCAGATGGCTGAGAAAGCTGGGAAAAAATGTGGCTTAGAATACCCCACAAAGGTAAATGAAAGCACACGATGGAGAGAAAAAAAAAGGGACATTTTGTAAGAATCACATTAACAATACAGGCTTATATCTTGTTATGCAACCTATTGCTCAGGTTGGGATTTAAAAAGGTAATTAATTCCGATGACTTAGGCGGTGTCCTACTTAGAGGATTTCTAAGCCTCAAACCTAGCAAATGTTGATTTTATTCAATCAACCCCTGTTAAAACAAACCAAGACTGATGCTAGGTATGAATCCATTTTGATATTCTGGGGGATTCTGTTGGTTCTGAGTTACTTGCCCTGCCATGCATGTTATGGTTTTTCTCTCTACTCCTCTGTTTGGATTTTAAAGTCGTGAATAGATGAAAATAAAATGTTGTTTTTTTTGAGCATATGGAGAACTGGAGAGGTTGACCTAGTGGGAAATCCTAAGCCGTCTGTTTCTGCATTTTGAACAATGGGTTGGTTAAAAGAGGCCAATTCTCTTAAGAGAATTCTTGCCAGTTATGTAGAAAAACCAGAAATTCTTTTCTTTAAAAAAAGAAAAACCTTTATACTTCCTTATGTTGTCTTGAGGAAAATACCACAAACCAGGAGAGGTGATGATCGCCCTTTCAACTGGTTTACATAAGCTGAAACTGGTTTGTTCGGTTTCCGTTGCCTAGCAGTATTGGTTCAGGTGTCCAGCTAGGAATGGGGAGGATAGGTTCACATCCTCAGATATCCTGGTATGTAACACTAGGCCAAAAAAACTGTGGTTGGCACAAACCATAGAGGCTGGAATTCACACGCCACGCTAATTATATTGTGGTTAGAATCCCGTGCGTAAACCTTTGCAGCTGGAGGAATTAAAAAGGGCCAATGCAGGAAGAAGCCTACCTAAACATCTGGGGGGGGGGGAGAAATGTGGAATTTCCACTGGTGGAAGTTGCTGAGGTTGAGAAACACTGCTTTAGATTATCTTTTTTTTTTTTTCCAGAAGGGACTCAAGTGTTCTGAAGAGGATTAGTGAAGGGTAAGTGGTGAATTGCTACCAGCACAGGGCTACAAAGCTGAGTAGTGTTTGAAAACTTGTTTTTTGGTTTTTTTTTACCAAACTCTGTTATGGTATACTTCTTATAATCTAATTGTACTCTACCCTCTTATGACAGTAGACTGTGCTGCAAAGCCAGACTTTGTGAACGGCCAAATTCTGACACTGCAGATTGTTCTCTTTTTTTTTTATTCCTATAAAACATCACGGGAGAGAAAGTCCTATTTGGGACCTAAGAAATGTCAGGCCAGGCACGAAAACCACTCTTCGTGGCATTTGTTTCATCTAATTATTTTAGGAGAGAGTTGGCCAGACTAAAAATGTTTTTTTTAAAAAAAAATATCTGTAGGCTCCTTCTTTTTCTCGTTCGGACTACGTGGGGATAAAAGGACCAGAAGTACGAATGTAGCTTCTTGCTTATCCATCGTTTTGACACTACGGTGTTCATTTGTCACGGTGTACGTGGCCGATGGTTGAACAAAGTTCTCAGTTAATGGCCTTTTAGATTTATTTTAATTTGGGGAGCCCCAGGGCTTTATGCTTAACACTATATTAGTTTTCAAAGATAGAAACGTGGAGGTATTATGCCCCCTGCAGGTAGCATAAACACCAGGAAATATATAGGACATCTGGACTATTTTATCTTTCAAATCCAAGTTCCTGGAAAAACAGTCTTCCCTATTGCTCTGTTTTTTAAAGCTTCAGATACTGGGAAACCTCTGTAACAGGATTGGTACGTTTTTGTTGTAGACCTGTTGGTATAGACCAGGGGTAGGCAACCTTGGCTCTTTTATGACTCGTGGACTTCAACTCCCAGAATTCCTGAGCCAGCATGGCTGGCTCAGGAATTCTGGGAGTTGAAGTCCACGAGTCATAAAAGAGCCAAGGTTGCCTACCCCTGGTATAGACGGCCAAATGCAACCAGCATCCATCCACAAATACAAAGTGGTGGCTGAGTGCATTGTATTAAGCCAGAATGACTTTCTTGCTGTGGCTTCAGAGTGTCTCATTCAATAAACTAAGGTTCATTGTATCATCTCTCATAATGCTTGTGTTTGTGATTGCCACCTTGGAGGCTGTCCTGTACACATCAGAATGTGTGTCAGTACAGGCACCACAGCATCATTAGTGTGGCGTAGGAATGCTTAGAAATCCCATTTTAGCGACCAACACATCCCAGCCACACAATTCAAGGGTCTCCTACACTACAGTGTCTACAATTATTCACACTTACTTTGCTACCTGTGCCCCAGCCTTTTTCAACCTGGTCTCCTTCCGTTCCAAGAATTCCTGAGGTAGGATGGCAAAGGCTGTCACCTCTCTCTCCTAGCCCGAATCGTGAAAACACCAACAATTTAGAAAAAAGAAAAAAGACAGAAAAGTTGCTTGGTGTTTATATCAAAATCTATTTGCCAATCTTTTCCTTTAAAAATCCAAGTTAGGGTTTATGCCTAACAGAGTCAGTTCAAGGAACTGCGTAAACGATTTAAAAAAAAAAAAAAAAAGGAGAGACGCTGAGCCGGGTTACATAATCCGGAGCGGGTTTTTTTTTTTTTTTTGGCTTCTAAACCACAAAACAGGGCAAGGCTGGGTTTAGAATCCAAATTTCATTGAATGAGGCTGTCCTGTCCGTTCTGGGTCGCTTGGCTCGGATCGGCGGTCCCCGAAGGAGCGACGGGGGTGTTGGTCTGCAAGAAACGCCGGAAGTCCTTAATCACCGGGTGCATGATCTGGATGAGGGCGTTGAGCGCGGCCTGCATGCCTTCCATGGCTTGGGCCTGGCGTTCCTGCGCGCAGGCCTGCATCTCCTGAGAGTGGCGGATTTTCTGCAGCAGGTCGTTCTGCTGCTCCAGGTGCTGGGCGATCTCTTTGACGTGGAGGTTGGTGACTCGCTGCTCCTGCAGGAGCTTGGCGGAGTTCAGAGCGATCCTGTTTTTCAGCTCCTGGGGCTTGGCTGAGACTTCGGCTTGCTGGGCGATCATCTCCAAGGGGGCTTCGGCGGCGGCGACGGTGGTGGGGGCTTCGGTGGTGCAGTACTCCACCACCCCGTCTTCCAGACTGTGGTAGGTCATCTCTGCTGGAACTAAGAGAAGAAGGAGAAGGTCTTTTTGAGAACCGGGATGTTTGCTACGTGCCTTTCGACAAAGGGCTGACAAAACGCTCGACAGAATTAAATCTGGGAATCGAAGCGTCCTGAAAATTGGGTTTAGAATTAAATCTGGGAATTACAAGGTCCATGGAGATTCTCAGTCATCCAGGTCAGGGGTGTCCCAAAGCTGCTTTTTCAGGAGGCAACTGGACGTCCTTGTATTTTCTTTGAAGGCGTTTCGCTTCTCATGACCTGGAGGACTGAGAATCTCCATAGACATTCAGCATTTTGGGATGAACCCCCTTCGAAGGGTGAGGGAGGATGAACGGATTTCCAGAAAACTTTGCAGACTGCAGGAACCGTTTGCGCTTCAGTTTGAGATGCAGACAACCCAGACTCTTCCACAACAGCCTGTGCCTGTCTCCAACAAGGAAGGGACCCAGGGCAGAAAACATCCTGCAGCCAAGAAGGCCTCACACCCATTTGCACCACTCAGGTGACCCTGAGGACACAGGTAAACTTCCAAATGGCTTTGACGTCTCTCTAAAAGGATGCAAATGACCAGCTGTCTGCAAGGAGTATAAATCCTTCCATTTCCCACCATCCAGTCAGAGCTGGAGAAGCTCCTTGCATGAGAAGCGAAACATCTTCAAAGGAAAAACAGTTGCCTCCTGGAAAAGCACCTTTGGATCTGGGAATTAAAGCATCCTAAACATTGTGTTTCAGCTATAATTTTAATAAATAAAGGCTTGGAAACAAAATGGAGTTCCTGGGTCCAGAAAACACATTGGATAACTACATTTCCCACCCTGTAATACTGTACTTTTTTGTTATTTTGAAGACACTATACCCTGGGTAGCAAAGTGGACTGAAATGGCAAAAGATGCATTCCTTAAGACAGGTGCAGGGTGTGGTCATAAAAATGAGGTGGTTTCTTTTTTATCAGCCTGCTACAAAGACTGTGTTTGGTAATCATGCTATTTATAGGTGTGTATTTATAAGCTTCTACGTCACGCCAGAATAAGCGGGAGGTAAGATGAATGATCAGTTATTAGATTGTTGGCAATCCCTGGCGCGCGGCATGCATTGTGTGAATCCAGTCAATTGTGGCTAAGTGAGGGGTGACTTCTTCTCCCTCTTTCATGCCTTCTGCGCTCACGGCTGGCGTGAAGGAAAGAAAGGAACAAGGGCTGGGGAGACAGCTTGAGGTATTACACACAGCAAATGACGTGGGAGGAGGGAAAAAATGTGTTTCCAGCCTGATCAGTTGCCACTGGTAACCCTGCACCCCCGGCAGTGACTCTGACAATGCTTCCCATTTTGCCAGCTTGAGAATCAGAGCCACAGAGCTGGAAGAAACCTTGGAGGTCATCTAGTCCAACCCCCTGCTCAAGCAGGAGACCCTAGATCATTTCAAACAAATGGCTGTCCAGTCTCTTCTTAAAAGCCTCCAGTGTTGGAGAAGCCACAAATTCTGGGGGCAAGTCGTTCCACGGCTTGCAGGCAGTCTTCGACTTACAACAGTTCGCTCAAAGTTACAACTGCACTGAAACTAGCGACTTATGAAAACGGTCGTAATCCACTTTTTTTCTGCAGTGCCGTTGTGACTTTGAACGGTCATTAAACGAACTGTTGTTAATTGAGGACGACCTGTAGGCTTCCCAAATGTATGCAGCTTCTTTACTGCGGCTGGGAAGGAGGAAAAGTCAGAGGACACTGGAGAAGACCAGCGTTGAAAGATAAGGAGGAGCTGCTTTAGAGCAAAGGAACCGCTTGGGTGGTGGTGTTTAAGGTATGATTCATAGACCAAGTGAGGAAAGGACGCAGGATCCTCCTTCTTTTCCCCTTAGGACTTTGAAAAGAGTCCCATTATGGATCTAGCATGATGAGTGCTCCATAAATACCGGAAGGTATTACAGTCTCACGCTTGATAAATGGCCCAGGGTGGTGAAAAAGCAAACTTTTTATCTACTGCTTATCACACAAAGCCTATTGACTGATAACAAGGTGACCTATTCATGGCCTTAGGAGGGGAAAGAGGTTTCCTGAGAAATTAGGGCTACGGAGTTTATCAGTGCAATTATTTTTTTCAAGGAAAGGAGTCTCCAAAGAGGCCTGGGTTTGCGGTAGGAACATTACGAGGAAGGGAGTTGGTCGAGAACACAACAGATACAGGATGCTTTTATCAAGTATCTCCAGGGCTACGGTTGACAACCGTCTGCAACTAAGTCACCTGGCGAGATTAATAAAAGCAGTGCATGGAGGTGAGCCAGGAGGAGATGGAAAACCCATCTTGGTTTTTTTTCTCAACCCCACCCTCTTTTTGCGTGCCTTGCCTACATTTTTCTCCTCCTCGGGTAGGCAAGGACAAAAGGAGATTGCGGTGTGCTGAACAGGCTGCAAGCAGCAGGTTGCGGAATCAAGCAGAGGCAGTCAGGTGTGACCTTAAAGGTGCAGGTTACCTGCTGCTGCCAAACACATTGGGCTGGTTCCAGGCGAGCTTCCTCTCCCGAAACTCTAGATCAGGTGCTGGATGTGCACCTGGTTCAGACCAGGATGGGAAAAACCAAAAACACCAACCTCAGCAATTTGAAGATGGGTGGACTCCAAATGCCAGCGAGAATTGTGGGAGCTGAAGTTCCTACATCGCCTCAGCCAGAATTCTGAGATTTGAGGTCCACATATCCCCAGACAGAATTCTGGGAGTTGAAATCCACATCGCCCTAGCCAGAATTCTGGGAGTTGAAGTCCATTCATCCCCATCCAGAATTCTGGGAGTTGAAGTCCATTCATCCCCATCCAGAATTCTGGGAGTTGAAGTCCATTCATCCCCATCCAGAATTCTGGGAGTTGAAGTCCATTCATCCCCATCCAGAATTCTGGGAGTTGAAGTCCATTCATCCCCATCCAGAATTCTGAGATTTGAAGTCCATTCATCCCCATCCAGAATTCTGGGAGTTGAAGTCCATTCATCCCCATCCAGAATTCTGGGAGCTGAAGTCCATACATCCCCATCCAGAATTCTGGGAGNTTGAAGTCCATTCATCCCCATCCAGAATTCTGGGAGTTGAAGTCCATTCATCCCCATCCAGAATTCTGGGAGCTGAAGTCCATTCATCCCCATCCAGAATTCTGGGAGTTGAAGTCCATTCATCCCCATCCAGAATTCTGGGAGTTGAAGTCCACACACCCCCAGCCAGAATTCTGAGATTTGAAGTCCACATATCCCCTGACAGAATTCTAGGAGTTGAAATCCATATCGCCCTAGCCAGAATTCTGGGAGGTAAAATCCACATATCCCCATCCAGAATTCTGGGAGGTAAAGTCCACATATCCCCATTCAGAATTCTAGGACTAGAAGTCCACCTGTTTTAAGATTACCAAGCTATTCACTAATCTGAATGGCTCTGACTAACAATGGCTGTACGGGAAGGAAGAAACAAACTACTCACTCTGTGTAAGGGTGACGGTGGTTGCGGCAGCGGTAATGGGTATTTCCGACGTATGGGGGCCGGTGCAGCTTCCCGCGGGCAAGCTGATGATGGTGGCTTCTCCCAGCAGGTTACAGATGCGCTGCTGCATGGGGGTGAGAATCACTGGGGCAGCGGAGGTCCCTGTCGCGTCTTCTTCCGCGTCCTGGCCTTCCCCGCCTCCTTCCTGGTCATTGCCACCATCTTCTACAGCGGCTCTGACTTGGGCCACCTTGCGCCGCACCTCCGTCTTGAGGTCCGACCACTTCTTCTTCACTTCCGGCAGCTCCCGGCGGCAGGTGGCCACCGCGTTGACCCGTCGCAGGATGTTGTGCCAAGCGGCGGCCTTGACGGTCAGCGGCACGCCAGCGTTGAAGTGGTTGATGAGCAGGTGCTTGCTCCGCTCAAGTTCTTCGACGATGATCTCCACCTCCCGCTCGGAGAAGTTCATCTTCCGTTTTTTAGCCGGTGGGGCCGGAGGAGACGACATGGCTGTAGGAGGGCCCGAGGATGAAGACCACAAGCCAGATCAGGGGTCTTGAGACGAAGTCCAGGGGACGGAGCCTGCGAAAAGAAAGGGGATCATGTTGGAAAAAAACAGACCCAGGGGGCCAATTTTGGAGCAAGTTATCCTATTCTGGAAGGAAGCAGAGAGATTTTCTTATGCATGGATGCAAAATTCAACCAAAGGGCTGATAAACAGAGCCAGTGAAGTATTTATAAGCCACAAGACTGAAGGTAAATGGCAAAACGTAAGTAAGCACAAATTATATTTTGGTTAACGCCAAGCAGAAACTAGCTCTCCAAATTAGCGTGCTCCTTTTTGAAGAAAATTACAGAGGACCATGGGGAAGATGGGTGGTGTTTTAGGACCAATACAGAAGCTAAATGAGAAGGCATCAAGAGGGTGGACACAACGGCAAATACAAGGAGCGTTTAAAGGACTCTGATGCTGTTCAGGTGGTCCTTTTGAACAAACTTACCTAGGATAGCATCTCATTTGGTATTTTTGGACTTGGAAGTCCAGAAATCAGGGTTAGGTTTGTGCCAAAAGGGGAGCCAGAGAAGGCAGGTTGAGATTTAGGATGGCATTTTGGAATTGGACCATCTATCTCTAAGGCTAATGGGAAAATGGGACTCTCCCAATGGGACATTTGGGAGTCTCTGAAATAGGGAACTACATGGAAAAATCCCACACAACTGTAACAGCCTTTAGTTAAAATAAAAAGGGGAAAAAATGAATAGCAATAAGGCCGACCACCGTCATTTCTGAAGCATGAAAAAAGGAATGGATTCTCTAGTTATACACTGGTAAATTCATTTTGGGGGGGGGCAGGAGTGGGAAAACGGCCCCTTTAAAGGATTGATTGATTGATATAAATGCATTTGATTGATTGATATAAATGCATTTGATTGATTGATATAAGTGCATTTCTCCTAGAATTCCTGAGGAAGGCAGCCCAAAGAAATCTCAATAATTTTAAATTTTTGAGGGGAGGGAAATGAGGAAAATTGAATTATCCTTCAATTACAGGGATAAAAGAGGGGAGGTTTGAATTCATCTAATTTTCATTTCACGAGTTCCTTTTCTCAATTTAATTTCCCAGGAAGGGAAAAGAAGCCTCAATAATTATGATAAATATTAAATTTTTTGAGGGGGAGGAGGGGAAAATAGACATTAGGAAGCCTTGGTGGCTTCAATTTCAGGGGTGAATTTGGGGAGGGGGGAAAGGCGGCCATTGGTGTCATTTGCATTCTGGCAGAAAAGTTAATTCTAACTTAGAAATTCTAATTTATAATTTTTTTTCACCCCCTCCCGCCAAAATAAAAGGAAGTGGGGGGGGTCAGGGGGAATTATGGGGGGCTCAGCGAGGGGGCTTCAGGCTTCGGGCCTGGTGGGAGAAAAGCCCCTCAACATAGCCTTGGACCCCCCCCAGCGGCCCCCCCCGCCAACCCGCCATTTCGTGCCCCCCCCGCTCTTCCCGCCGTCCCCTTTCCCAGCAGGCGAGGAAAGGTACGCAAATTGCGTACCCCAACTACCCGGCGACACCCGCCCCGCAGAGAGTCTCTAGTTTGCGGCAGTGGCGTAATGGCTTCCAGAATCGGCCCCCTCGTGCCCCTGCTTCTCATTGGCGCAGCTCTTTGCCCATTAGGGGTCAGAGCCCGCCCTCTCCCTCCATCCCTCCCTCCCTCCCCGCGCCTCGCGCGAAAGGCCCCCTCATCCGGGGGAGCTTGAAGCCGATTGGCGGAGAACGCGGGCGCTCCGCCGGCCGCTATTGGCTCCCGGCGTCGTCCGTCCAAGCGAGAGTGTTTGGATTACTTGGCAACCCAATCCCGCCTCTCCTCCAACGGCCGCCCGTTCTTTCCTGTGACTCGGATTGGGTGTCCTTCCGCCGGCCAATAGGGGGCCGTTTGCGCACCGCCTCCAATCGCGTGGCGGGAAGACGAGGAGGAGGACGAGGAGGGGGAGGAGGGGGAGGAGCAAAGCAGACAACGTCTTTCCGTCCTCCCTGTGATTCTCGCGAGATGTCCTCCTCTCCCTTCGGATTGGCCCAGTTTAGAGAAGAAGCGGCGCCGTCGGGCAATGAGAAGGCGGTGCGCCCTCCGGGGAGGGCGGGACTTCGCCTCAGAAAGGCCACTTCCGCCGGGCGGGCGGGCAGTTCCGCTGAGAGGCGGGGCGCGGGCGGTGTGTGGCGGTTATGCCGGCTGGGGCGCGGCGTTCGCTGGCTTCCCCGGCGGTGGTGAACGGCGTGCTTTGCCAGTGCGGCGGGGTCTCCGCGTCCCCTTCCTCCCCTTCGGCCTCGTCCCCCTCCGGCGAGGCCGCGTCCCGGTTCCTGGCCGAGCACGAGCGGCGCCTCTACAGCCTCTTCCTCCAGCTGGACGTTAACCGAGACGGCGCGCTCTGCGTCCACGACCTGGCCGTCGGGCTGGAGCGCCTCGGCCTGCACCGCTCCGAGCGGGACCTCTGGGTGAGTCTCTCTTCACCCCCCCGTCCCCCAGCGTTATTATGAGGGGGCCCTGACATGGATTTTGCCTTTTATTTTTATTTGTTATTTGTATTTTATTTATTATATAGATATAGATATAAGGGACACACACACACACACATACATATATATACACAAACATATATGTGTGTATGTATATATGTATACATTTAGGCAAGAAAAACCAATTGCACAAGTACAGCATAGGTGGCACCTTGCTCAATAGTAGTAACTGTGAGAGGGACCTCGGAATCCTAGTGGACAATCACCTAAATAGGAGCCAGCCGTGTGCTGCAGCTGCCAAAAAGGCCAACACAGTGCTGGGCTGCATTAACAGAGGGATAGAATCAAGATCACGCGAAGTGTTAATACCACTTTATAACGCCTTGGTAAGGCCACACTTGGAATACGGCATCCAGGTTTGGTCACCACGATGTAAAAAAGATGTTGAGACTCTAGAAAGAGTACAGAGAAGAGCAACAAAGATGATCAGAGGACTGGAGGCTAAAACATATAAGGAACGGTTGCTGGAACTGGGTAGGTCTAGTTTAACGAAGAGAAGGACGAGGGGGGACAGGATAGCAGCGTTCCAGTATCTCAGGGGCTGCCCCAAAGAAGAGGGAGTCAAGCTATTCTCCAAGGCGCCTGAAGGCAGGACAAGAAGCAACGGATGGAAACTAACCAAGGAGAGAAGCAACCTAGAACTAAGGAGAAACTTCCTGACAGTGAGAACAATTAACCAGTGGAACAACCTGCCTCCAGAAGCGGTGAATGCT
>NW_015388732.1:55690-79790 GCF_001527695.2 Protobothrops mucrosquamatus
TATATATATATGTGTGTATGTGTGTATATATATGTGTATATATGTGTATATATATGTGTGTATCAATATCCTTGAAGACGTGACTCCTGGGTAAATTCATAGTATAAAATGGATAAAAACTCACGATCACCAGGAGAATAAAAAGTTTAAAACTTTAATTTAAAACCAAGCTTTCGCTGTTAACCCTGATGATGCTGGGAGCTCCCAGCGAAAGCTTGGTTTTAAATTAAAGTTTTAAACTTTTTATTCTCCTGGTGATCGTGAGTTTTTATCCATTTTATGATATGTGTGTATGTATATATGTGTATATATATATATATGTCTTTGATAATTTTGAATATTGGAATCCCAGGTATGGACATTTAAAGTCAATCAGATAAAAATAAAGAACTCTGGGATGTAAGGTAAAAGGCTTTTTTTTTTATTAATTGCTGAGCTTTCGTTAACAACCTGTTAACATCATCAGAGCAAAGGGCTAAATGAGAAGGGGGGAGTAAGCGCATAAATTTACATAACAGTTCAACAGTAAATTTATGCGCTTACTCCCCCCTTCTCATTTAGCCCTTTGATGATGTTAACAGGTTGTTAACGAAAGCTCAGCAATTAATTAAAAAAAGGCTTTTACCTTACATCCCAGAGTTCTTTATTTTTATCTGATTGACTTTAAATATATATATGTGTATATATGTGTATATATATATGTGTGTGTGTATGTGTATATATATATCTGTATATATGTATACTGCTCACAAAAATAAAGGGAACGCAAACCCCTTCAGTTCCTTGGTAAAATGTTCCCTTTATTTTTGTGAGCAGTATATATAATCTTTAGGCTGCTCTCTTTTTAAAAGGTTCAGGTTTAATAAACTTTTTTTAACATTCCTAAACTTACAAGCAGGGATGGAGACTTGGAAGCAAAAAGGTTTGTGTGTGGAGGGGTCTGGTTTATCTTGGAATAGGAATAGAAGCTGGAGGGGACCTGGGAGGTCTTCTAGTCCAGCCCCCCCCCATTTCAGATAACTGGCTGCCAGCCTCTTTTGTGAACTCCAAACAATATATATTTTTTTCCCCTTACAATTTACGCCCCTTCTGGGGTCACACATTTTAATGGAGGTGGGTGATGTTATGGGATGCCAGTGTGTAACGTGTTTGACTGCGTGTTATGGGAGCTTCATCCCTGGAAGGTTTGGAGAAGAGACTGGACTGCCATCAGTCAGAAATGGTGTAGGGACTCCTGCTTGGGCAGGGGGCTGGACTAGATGACCTACAAGGTCCCTTTCAGTTTCTATTCTGTTCTATTCCTTATTTGGTGCTATTCTATACTGCGTTCTATTCTATTCTCTATTCCATTCTATTCTCTATTCTGTTTCTGTTCTGTTCTCCATTCTATTCTCCATTCTATTCTATATTCTATTGTCTATTCTCCTATTCCATTCCTTATTCTATTCTATTCTCCATTCTATTCTCTCTTCTTTCTATTCCATTTATTCTATTTTGATGTAACTAATTCCCTATGCAAAGCAGAGGTTACTTTTATCCTGTCCAATCAACATTCCTCTTTCATTTTTCTTTCTTATGTTAACTATATAAAAAAATGTAACATGGGGTTCAAGGCTCTTTTTCATAGAGAGACTGCATTTTATCAGAGTACTCTAATAAATTGCTTTTATATGATCTTCCGACTTGGTTACTTATTGGGAAGGTAAACCGAGCCAGATTTGGCTATCAGGATCAAACACAAGTGTCGGTGTGTTACTCTTCTTGACTTGGGTTAGCCCACCCAGGGGGAATTCCTTCCTGGACTGGCTGCTTGGTGTATGCCTTTTTCTTTTCTTTTTTTCGTTAAATTTTCCAGGTTTATTTTGGATTTTTGTGACTTGCTGATCGTCTGTACAGGTAGTCCTCGATTTGCAACCACAGTTGAACCCAAAATGTATGTTGCTAAGTGAGACATTTGTAAAGTGACATTGTGTCCCATTTTACGACTTTTCTTGCTACAGTTAAGTGGATCATTGCAGTTCAGTCAGTAACCTGGTTGTTAAGTGAATCTGCCTTCTCCCGTTGGCTTTGCTTGTCAGAAGGTCACAAAAGCTGATCACGTGACCCCTGGGACATTGTGACCGTCATAAATGTGAGTCAGTTGCCAAGTGCCTGAATTCTGATCATGTGGTTTATGGGGATGCAGCAGCGGTCATAAGTGTGAAAAACGGTCATAAGTCCCTTTTTCCAGTGCCGTCGTAACTTTGAATGGTCACTAAATGAACTGTTGTAAGCGGAGGACTTGCCTGTATTGACACCTGGGCACTGTTTCTTCATGGGATGATTGTGTGGAGGGCTTTTTTTGCAGCTCCTGCAAAAAAGAACTTGACAGAAATGAAAGGATCAGAAAGATTAAAAAGTGTATGGATTCAGGGAGTCCTCCACTTGCAGCCATTTGTTTAGCGTCGGAAGTTACAGTGGCACTAGAAGAAGAAAAAAAGTGACTTGTGAGCGGTCCTTGCAGTATCCTCATTGGTCACGTGATCAAAATTTGGACAGTTGATAACCTGCACGTGTGATTGCAGCAAGCCCGGAATCGCGTGCTCAATTTCCCAGCCATCTCCAGACCAGCAAAATCAAAGGGGGAAGCTGTATTCGCTGAACGACCACATGATTCGCTTAACGACTGCCCTGATTCCCTTAACCATGGCAAAAAGGTCATAAATTCAGGCACAACTCACTTCAGTGTCTTGCACAGGAGCACAGAATCTGGTCCCAATTGTGGGAGCCTCTCTAGTGTGTGTGTGGGGGGGAAGACACCTACAAGGCTCTCTGTTATTGTAACCTTACAACGTAGGTAGTGTTCGCACTCATGGCTTTGGTTTCCTGCCTGGACTACCTCGCAGGGGTGTCGGTATCTTTGGCTTCATCCACCGCTTGCGCTGTCCTTCCCATTATTTAATTGTATTTTTTTCCCAGCCTCCAAATGCCGGTAAGGTCCATTGAGGCGTGCATCGCGGTCCATTGATTACCCTATAAAATGCACGTACATCACTAGTGTTAAATAAACAACGCTTTATCTAGCTGGCGTTCTGCCTCCTTCCTCATAACATGATTCCTAATCAGTTGTGTTTAGGCTAATGCAAAGAAAGGCGGATAGCGAAGCCTTTTGTGTCCTGAGCGTTTTGCGTTGCCTGCTTCCCAACTGCGTAACCCTGAAATCGGAAAGGATCAGAATCTTGTCAAATAGGCTGGCAACTAGTCTTCCCCAAGGGACTGTCGTTGTGAACTAGGCTTGTGCTTTGTGTCTTGTGTGGTCTTTTCCAGAAATGGCCATTTCTGAGATTAACAAACCCCAGCTATAGGGGGGATTTCTTGCACAAATACGTGCAAGGAAATAGGGGTAGTCCCCGACTTAACAACCACAATTCAGCCTGAAATTGCTAGGTGAGACAGTTAAGTGAGTTTTGCCCCATTTTATGACCTGTCAGTTGTTAAGCTGTTAAGTGACTCTGGCTCCCTCCCCCCCTCGACTTTGTTTGTCAGAAAGTCGCAAAAAGTGATCACCGCAACTGTCATAAATATGAGTCAGTTGTCAAGTGTGACACAGGGGATACTGCAACGTTTGTAAGTGTGGACAATGCTCATAAGTCACCGTTTTCAGTGCCGTTGTAACTTTGAGTGGTCATTAAACTGTTGTAACTCGAGGACTGTCTGTACTGGTAGGTAAGCACGTTCCTCGCACGGTGGGTAAATAAATGCCCTCTTCAATCATTCCTCTTGTTTGCCATAGTTCGATATGATTGCTTTGGCATCTCAGCCCTTATCAAACGGGCTCGATTGGTCCACCCTTGTTGGCTTTGGGCAGTTAACTGTGCTGTTAACCTTCATGTTGACTTATCAGAGGCCTGTGCCAGTTGCAGTCTGGGATGCTTGACCAGGGTCCACAGTATTGTCAGGGATGCCACACATCCTCTCCGTGACCGGTTTTCTTCGTTGCCGTCACGGTATCCGAAGCAGAACAAGTAGGATCCGTAACAGCTTTATACCATCTAGTATCAACCTTCTTAACTCTCAAGATTCTCTTTTGCGCTATGTATTCTCAATGGTCTATGATTTATTTTTATATATAAATATATATATAAATGTATTTTTCAAAATTTGGATTGCTAACAAAGAATTAAGGGAGTACTGGGATAGCTATTTCAAACTTTATTTAGTTTTCATCAGCCAGACATACCCTTCTGAGATTCGAACCTGGGCTGTCTGCATGTTAGGCAGATGTGTTAGCCCCTAGGCCACAGGCTCTTTCTCACTTTGTTAGCTACAAGAGACAGGGGAAGAGGATGAATGCTTTTTTACTTTGATGCACCCTGTCGGCCCAAATATGGGAGAGAGAAGTCTTTTGCCTGTATCAGCTCAATCTAGAGCCATCCATATAAATGTATGTGTGTATATATAACATATGTATATATAGCGTGCATATATATACATATGCAAGAACTATTTTAAAAATCCAAGTCCCAGGTATATTTGTTTGGAAAAAGGAAGACATACTGATCTCCGAGACGTAAAATTTATTTTGCACTGTCGTTTCGTTATCGCAGCCTTGGCTGGTTTATAAAAAAGAAGGAAGCAGTTAAAATAGCCCAGCAATAAAAACAGGCTGAACCAAAGCAAGTCTCGGGGAAATTTATATTTAGGCTTGACTGCCCTCTGATTCTTTGCCAAACCACTTCTTTCTCGTGAGTATTTAATTTTCGTCGCTGACTGACAGCTGTTGCTTCCTCGTCTGTTAACGCTGGAGCGGCTGCGAAGAGCAGCTTAAAGGCCATCGTTGCGGCTTACGGTGCAGATAATTAGTTCTGCCCAGCGTATTTTAATCTTTCTGTGAGCCCACGGTGGCATGTTTTTCTTGGATTACATAACGAGGATATTTGAGAGCTGATCTGCCCGGCTTTGTCCAAACCTGAGCAGTGATTTCTTTCCCGAAAGCATCCATGTGTTGATTTTGTATAATTTTCAGAGGGCAAATACTCTTGGGGAAATACCTGAGTTTGTAGCAGGCCTAAGGAGATTCACATTGCTTGATCTTAAGGTCCTTTCCGTTGGCCGGACAGATTTATTTTTGATTTATTTATTAAGTGTTTACTTAATTTCGTTGTGAATTACACAGTGACAATAAAGATATTCTGTTCTATTCTATTCTCTTCTCTATTCTGTTCTCTATTCTGTTCTACTCTGTTCTGTTCTGTTCTATTCTCTTCTCTCTTCTATTCTCTATTCCCTATTCTGTTCTGTATTCTATTCTATGCTCCATGCTCTATTCTGCTCTATTCTGTTCTATTCTATTCTATTCTCTATTCTATTGTCTTCTCTATTCTCTGTTCTGTTCTATTCTTTATTCTCTATTATCTATTCTCTGTTCTATTCTGTTCTTTATTCTCTATTCTATTCCATTCCATTCCATTCAGCTCTATTCAGCTATTAGGAGTTCTTACTTCTGCCCTACTTTTGAGCTGTAGGGAGGACAAATAGAAAATTCTGTGCTTAATTTGGAGCGCCGATATTAAATTGTCATGCAAAATAAACCTGTGTTGCTTTGAACCACCCAACAGGCTTGCGATTACATTCCGACAGTGAATGTTTATGTTCGCTAATATGTAGGGGCAGTGCTAATTTCTACGAGCTTTGTTAAAAAGGCAAGCGCCACGCTTCCGCCTGCTTCTCGGGGCGAATGTTATTTCGGCTGCCTTGGATGCATCCTTGCTTTTTTTCTTTTCGGCATAATCCAGCTCTGGTTTAGAGAGATCAAAGTCAGGCCGGGTACACAAAAGGGGCTTTCTGCTTTTGTGTTGATAGCCATCGAGTCTGCTGTGAACCTCTTGGTGTCGCTAAATTTGTCTGTCATCTTGGGCATATTTTTTTTCTTCCTTAGCCTGTCATGCTTTCATCTCCCTTTGAGTGACAACCTCCTCCGGCTTTTCGACTTTTCTCCCGTAGAGCTGGAGGATCCTCTCTTCCTGCCTGGAGTCCAGCCTCTGAATTCTTCTACCGCTAGAGAAGTATATAGGAAGTCCTCAACAACCACAATGGAGCCCGACATTTGCTAGGTGAAGTTTTGCCCCCCTTATCTTTGGAAATAGCAAAAGAATCCCTGTTGCCCAGTTACAGGTAGCCCTCAACTCGGTTTTGCCCCGTTTTACGATCTTCCTTCTTGAGTGAATCACTGCAGTTGATAAGTCAGTAGCCCAGTTGTTAAGCGAAGATGGCTTCCCCCTTGACTTGGCTTGTGAGAAGGTGGCAAAAGGGGATGTCGTGACCCCAGGAGACACGGCAACCGTCGTCAGTATGAACTGGTTGCCGAGCATCTGAATTTTGATCACGTGACCACGGTCGGTAAGTGTGAAAAACGGTCCACGAGTCACATTTTTCAATGCCGTTGTAACTTTGAACCGGTCACTAAATGAACTGGGGACTCACCTGTAGCGAGTCAGATCGGGAAACCTCCAGGACGAGGACTTTGAATCTTGTTTTTTTCCGTCTTTTTAGCTACACCTCTGGTGCCTTTGGAACATCATGGGCCCTCGAGTGAAACGTCTGAATATTTCACAATTATGTCCATGGCCGTTTCGATCCGCCAATCCGTGCCGCTCACTAGAGCCAAGTTTTATTTCGGGTCCTCCGCTTCAACCGTTGGACCTTAAAACCAAAGCAAAGGCCTTCATTTTTCTTGGCCGCTTGTTGTAGCAGTTGGGCCGCTTCCAGAACCGTCTAGACACACCGGAGAGCATGCAAGGGGGCGAGGATTTGAACGGTGACTCTCATGTGCCCAGAAAATTGCTGGGGGCAAAATAAAAGTCTCCTGTCAGTGCTGTTCAATTCTGTTGAAGTTGCAGGTTCTGCCAGTATACAGCTAGTCCTCATCTTACAACGGTTCATTTAGTGGCAGTTCAAAAGTTAGAACTACTGGAAAGAAAGGGACTCACAATTACGCCCTTGGCAGCATTCCCCCCCCCCCAGGGTCACGTGATCAAAATTCAGAGGCTTGGCAACTGGTTCATACTTACGACCGTTGCTGGGTCCCACGGTCACGTGTTCTCCTTTTGCGACCTTCCGACAAGCAGAGTCAACGGGGAAGCCACGGTCACTTCACAACTCTGCCAGCAACTTTATAACTGCAGTGATTGACTTAACAAGCGGGGGCAAGAAAGGATGGTAAATTGGGGCAAAGCTCAACAAGTGTCTCACTTAACAACCGAAACGGGCTCAATTGTGGCCGTACGTTGAGCACTAAATGTACTTTTCCTCACTGTCCGCTGATGCAATGCATCTTGGAGAGGTTGAAGTCATTTGGAAAGTGCCTGTACTAAACCGCTGGTTCTCCTTTACGCCCGATAACCTGGATAAGCTCATAACCTGGATGTCTCCCTCCATTCTCTTTTAAGGGCTGTGCTTCTTGTGAGAAAACCTGACATTCTTGCTCAGTCACTTGGAGAACTTCCTTTGAGGTAGTTGGGTTGTTGTTTTTTTTAAGTGGGGAAAGGTTCCTTTTGAATGGTAAGATCCTAATCCAGGAAGCAGGTTAATATGAACAGCTACTGTAGCATCTTAAGAAGTGTCCGGCTTAGCGGCAGAAATCTGGGTTTCCATAGTGGTCGTTAAGTGGAGGACTAAATGCCCAGGAAGAACTTTGGGGAAAATCTCCAAATGCCTTAATTCACTGCCTTGGTGAGGCCACACTTGGAATACTGCATCCAGTTTTGGTCACCGCGATGTAAAAAAGATGTTGAGACTCTGGAAAGAGTGCAGAGAAGAGCAACAAAGATGATCAGGGGACTGGAGGCTAAAACATATAAGGGAACGGTTGCTGGAATTGGGTCTGTCTAGTTTAATGAAGAGAAGGACGAGGGGGGACATGATAGCAGTGTTCCAGTATCTCAGGGGCTGCCCCAAAGAAGAGGGAGTCAAGCTATTTTCCAAAGCGCCTGAAGGCAGGACAAGAAACAACGGATGGAAACTAATCAAGGAGAGAAGCAACCTAGAACTAAGGAGAAACTTCCTGACCGTGAGGACAATTTAGTGGAAGGGGTTGCCTTCAGAAGTTGTGAGCGCTCCATGCCTGGAGGTTTTCAAGAAGAGACTGGATAGCCACCTGTCTGAAATGGTAGGATCTCCTGCTTGAGGAGGGGGTTGGACTGGATGTCCTCCAAGGTCCCTTCCAGCTCTGTTCCGATTGAAACTTCTCAAGGAGAGAAGCAGCCTGGAATTAAGGAGAAGCTTCCTTACAATAAGAACAATGAATCAATGGAACAGCTTGCCTTCAGAAGGTGCTCCATCACTGGGAGTCTTTAAGAAGAGGCTGAACAGCCAACCTGGAATTAAAGATAAACATCCTAACAATGAGGACAATTAACCAGTGGAACTACCTGCCTCCAGAAGCTGTGAATGCTCCATCACTGGAGGCTTTTAAGAAGAGACTGGACAACCATTTGTCTGTAATGGTTTGGGGTTTCCTGCTTGAGCAGAGGGCTGGACTAGAAGACCTCTAAGGTCCCTTCCAGCTCTATTGTGATTCTGATTTTTGTAACTCAGGCAGAAAGCAATAAATTTGCTTTCTTCAGCTACTTACTTTGTGATTCTTGAAGGGATTCCTTGTTAGTGCCCACCATAGCAATAATAGATCTTCTGGATGTCTTAACCACCTTGTGCCGCTATTTTCTTGAGCATTGGGGGAACAGCTTCCATTATGAAATGAAAGCTGCTTTTTTTTTTTAAAAAAAAAAAAATCCTTTTTCCTGATTTTAGTCAGGTTTCCCGATTATTTACTGTTGCTCTCTTATGTTTCTATACGGCCACGTGATACTTTTGAATCATTTTGATGTTTGTCTGAACGGGAAGCGATACTGGCGTTTTGTTTATGAATAAAGCTACATAGTAAAGAATACAGATCCGAGAGAAGGATGTGGGTTTTTTTTTTTTTGAAGACAAGGTCATACAATAGAAAGATGGAGAGGCATTGCCATTTTTGACAGTGTTCCACTAACCGAAAACAAATGTATTACAGAGAAGCCACGTCCGTTTTGTGCTGTATTTGCTTCGTCTAATTTGGTTCTTCAGGAGCTCACTTTTTTTTCTTTATTTGTATCAGAAGCACCCACAAATTATAAACCTTCAACACAGAGCAATTAAAGCAGGTATAAAATAGGTCATTGAATTATAGCTCCTGTAAAAGGTATGCAGAATAAATAAGAATAAAACCAAATGACATTTGCCCAGTATTGGGCCACGTCGATAGCGTTTTCTCTTGCCAGTATAAAGTCTTCCTCCATACATGATGGACTCCTTCACAAATGCAACAAAATACGAATTTGAACCAGAAGGTCAGACGTTGCCCACTTGCATAACGCTGGAAATTCACAAAGTCAACCAAAGGTTGAAAGGGAATGGTGCCCAAGAAGAAATTTATTTCCCTGCTTGCCCCATAAGCATCTTGCTTCCCCCTCCGAGTTGACCAATGTTTGAAAACGCAGAAAAACCCTCATTTGCAATTTCCCTATGAGCTCAGCAGAGGAGCGCGTTTTTCCGATCTGCTGAAACTGTCATTAAAAAAAAAAAAACCAACAACATTCTCCACGCTATCTTTTTATCTTTCTCAATTGCCCAATGGAGTGGATGGAGGGTTCCATCTGTATGCAGGAAGGAATAAAAGAAATCTAACTTCGCCTTCCTTTGAAAAACGGATGTGTCATGAAAGAAGTATGTCCTGAATTAGGGCGGAAAGAGCGACTCTTGTGGAACAAGTTTGCTTTGATCTTAGCGCCTGCTCTTCGTCTCATCCTTCGTCAAAATTAGGAAGCGCATGTAGAAGGACTTGCAGTCCTTATTGCCTTCCATCAGAGATGGTAAAAGGATATGCCTACCTATATGGTTTTGGCAGGAAAGTTTTACAAATAATGTATGGACCAAAACTCTTCAGCCTTCTCTTTTTACACACGCTCTGGGGATACGTGTCTCTTCTTTTGGCCAACCCTGCTACCTTCTTATTATTCCTGACAATATTTCCAATATTGTGTTCCTCTGGACTCTGCATTATCCATTTTTTCTTTTCTTTTTTCCCCCCTGGTCTTCTATTTTGCTCGCCGCAATATAAAAAAAAGATGCTGAGACTCTGGAAAGAGTGCAGAGAAGAGCAACAAAGATGATTCAGGGGACTGGAAGCTAAAACTTACAAAGAACGGTTTGCATGAATTGGGGATGGCCAGTCTAGAGAAAAGAAGGACTCGGGGTGACATGATAGCAGTCTTCCAATATTTGAGGGGCTGCCACGAAAAAAAGGAGGTCAAGTTATTCTCCAAAGCACCTGAAGGCAGGACAGGAAGCAGTGGGTGGAAACTAAACAAGGAGAGAAGCAACCTAGAACTAAGGAGAAATTTCCTCACAGTGAGAACAATTAATCAGTGGAACAGCTTCCCTCCAGAAGCTGTGGGTGCTCCATCATTGAGGTTTTCGAGAAGAGATTGTCTGAAATGATACAGGGTCTTCTGCTTGAGCAGGGGGTCGGACTAGAAGACCTCCAAGGTCCCTTCCAACTCTGTTATTCTGTTATTTGCTGGGAACGTTGTGCCAAAGAATCCTTTTTTGGGGGGTGCTCCATTACTAATTCTGGAAACTGAAGGACGAAAACTGGTGGAAGAAGTCAGCTCCTTCACTTGACGATCGTGAACAGGAGAGTCCATTTAAACTTTGTCGGGCCTAACCAGGTTTAACTAACCCAAAGGGCGACAGAAGATGGAATCCTTGGTTTTGCTGGCATGGCACCACACACCAGACCTAAGCAGGGCAGCTTGGTGGGGTTTTATCATGTCAAAAGCAGAAACCTACAAGAGAGAAGACTATCTAATCTCTCCCTTTGCATGCCCAGACTGCCTTCTTGAATTCTGCATGGTGAGCTGGATTCTCTGCCGGACCCAACGTACGTTTTTTTTTGCCAAGATCCAGGTCTGGTTTGGCCTTTATTCGCCTTGGAAAGGGAAGCAAGCTATTTAATTGGAATGCTTGTTATATTCTGCTTAAAACAGTTAGTAAGGGGGGAAAAATACTCGCCTTCTTTATCTTCTCTGGGTAAGGCTGGAGAAAGTGGCATCTTTTTACCAACAAAGGAGAATATTTGTAGGTGTTGAACGGAGGGTCCCCGGTGCTCTCTGAGCTTGGTGCTTTTCTTGCAGAGGTGGTAGTGGTAGTGACTTTTTCTGTTGTTGTTGCACTTTTTTTTTCATTAATACCACTTTACAATGCCTTGGTAAAGCCAAGCTTTCATTTCCTATCCCGTCTGCGTTTGCCAGACCCAACAGCTGCCTTCAGCATCTGGCATAGAAAGCAGAATCTGTGGTTTCTGTCCAACATATTTTTTTCGCGGTGGGTGGGTGGGTGAGCCGAAGGATATGCTGCAAATGCTGCATCCAGTTTTGGTCACCACGATGTAAAAAATATGTTGAGACTCTAGAAAGAGTGCAGAGAAGAGCAAGGAAGATGATCAGGGGACTGGAGGCTAAAATATATAAGGAAAGGCTGCTGGAATTGGGTATGCCTAGTTTAACGAAGAGAAGGACGAGGGGGGACAGGATAGCAGTGTTCCAGTATCTCAGGGGCTGCACCAAAGAAGAGGGAGTCAAGCTATTCTCCAAAGCGCCTGAAGGCAGGACAAGAAGCAATGGATGGAAACTAATCAAGGAGAGAAGCAACCGAGAACTAAGGAGAAAGTTCCTGACTGTTAGAACCATTAACCAGTGGAACAACCTGCCTCCAGAAGCGGTGAATGCTCCAACACTGGAAGTTTTTAAGAAGAGACTGGACAGCCATTTGTCCGAAACGGTATAGGGTTTCCTGCCTGAGCAGGGGGTTGGAGTAGATGACCTCCAAGGTCCCTTCCAACTTTATTATTATTATTATAGTGTCTTCTTCTGTTGAGAGCTCCTCTCTCAGCTGTGCAGCCTCCAGACGGAGGGAGGCTGCTCTCTGCACCTCTTCCGCAGAGCCCCCGTCTGCTTAGCCAGAAACTGTCCAGTCACCGGCTCTTCTGATTGGCCCGAGGCGACTGGTTTGAATAATGAACCTGTTAGTGTTGGGCGCGGCGATTGGCCGGGCCCTGCTGCAGTGAGAATGCAGGCTGGATCATCAGGGCTGCTGCTGCTGCTTTGACGTGCATTGTATGAGTTGGGGCAGGCTCCACCGGCTAAATCCTGCAGCTGCCACCCAGCGTGGGGCTCCATCATTCCTGCCTCTTACCTTCCTTTTTCTCCCTGTTTGTGAGTCCAGGCACGACAACACCCGGCCAGCATTTTTCAAAGCCAAGCAGGAGAGCTAGTGTAGCTGCAGCATGAGCCTCTGGCAGGGCTGAGCGTCCAGCGGTCGGTGCAGGACCGATTCCTTCTCCTGGAGCACAGCGGATCCGTCTCTCCACCCGGCGAGAGCATCCTTCCCCCGCCTCTCCCTTCCCCGGGGATCGAGGGATGCTGCAGTCGTTCTGGCGTGTCTTCTCTTCCCTCTTTCTTGGGGCTGGGTGTCAGGGCCTGGCCGGAGCCCCCCCGGAGGATGTGGCCCAAGAAGGACCCCCACTCCCCACGCTTGCCGACCAAGCGCCCAAGCTGCCTAGAAAATTGCACAACAAAGAAGCCGATCCGTCCGAAAGGAGGCCGACCATTCTCCTGGTGGTCGGGCCTGCCGAGCAGTTCGCAGAGGTAAACGTTTCGAACGCCGGTCCGCGGCCGGGACCCGTTCGGGGCAGGGAAGGGTGGCGAGAGGGTGGGGCGAAGGGGAGGCTGGGGCCTCTGGGGCTTCAGAGAAAGCCGGTGGGGGAATATGGGAGCCTTGGTGACACTTAATGCAGACGAGGAAAAAAAAACCACACACACACACACGCATCAAGAAGTTTCAGCAGGCATGGTGCAACTCTCCATCTGATATTCTTGCGCTAGCTACCATTCTTGAATCGCTTCCGTTATCTGCCGAAGGCCGGTAGCGTTGATACTCTTCCAGGTTGATAACACAAGGGGAGGTTTTTAAATAACTGCTCCTGGCGAGGATTTGTGACTTAACTTGGGATCTCGTGGCCTTGCGTGAGAGATTCCCTGATAGCCCGCAGATCCCTTAGTGCTCTCTCCTCGCATTGGTCACAAGGAGAGCTGAGAATCAACCTTGATGCTTGCAGCAGGGCGTAGAATTAAAATCTACACGGTTAGATACGTAAAAACGAAGGGGGGCCCTTTCTGTCGACTAGCACGCTCAAAAGGTTTGCCTCGGTTTCCAATTTGGAATCCAGCCACTCGGTACCATTGAACAAACAGCTGGATTAAAATTGTAACGCGCCAGAAAGAAGGTTGATGGTGGTGAGTGAATATTGTAGGATACGTAGAACTTTTACTATCCTGAGGTGAGCAAGCGAGGCTTAAAAAGAATTGAGAAGAGAGCATTGAGTTGCTGAAGTTTTTCACACCTTATAGGAAGGATGGAGGAGAGGATGGAGATGTAAGTAAGACGTGGGGGGGAGAGGCGATGTGTGCTATGTTCCCCTCTTAACAATGTAAAAAGGAGGATTTATCTACCTCTTCAGTTCTTTTTTTTTTTGTGTGTAGAAGTTTTTATTAATTTCCCCCCCATACATACAGTAATAATTTTTCAACCAACGTGCTGTCTTGAGTTTACATTCGCTAATACATATTTAATTCCTAATCCTTTATTCTTTCCTCTAGCCATCGATAAAATAAGTCCCAAATTTGATACTATCCTGTTTCTTCTTTTTCTTTCAGTCTCCTAGTCAATCTGTCCATCTCTGCGCATTCTAGAATTTTTTTTTTTTGATCATTTCTGCATCTGATGGTATGCCTTCATTTTTCCAATGCTGCGCAAATATAATTCTTGCCGCTGTTGTGACATGCACAGTCAAATAAAAGCGTTGTCTATTAGTCTTTTCTGGTATTATACCTAATAAAAAAAAAAGTTCCAGGTTTAAAGTCGACACGTTCTCCCAACGTCTTTTCTAGCCAAGTATGTGTCTTTTTCCAATAATTCTTTACTTTATCACAAGTCCACCAAACGTGATAATACGCGCCTGACTCATGTTTACATTTCCAACATCCACCTGACATGTTTTTAAACATTTTTGCTAATCTTGCTGGTACCCCTTTCAGTTCTTTCTCCCCTACAAATGTAGAAGAAGTGCTGAACCTCTGGATGGCTTCTTTTAATTCTAGGGACACAGCTGGAGGTGGGCTTCCTTTGTGCAGCATCTAGGAGAAACTCAGCCTTAAATCTTTTAGGCATCCATGGAAATAAAGCTAGGTTGAAAATGCGTTCGGAAAAAGTTGACATTTCCTTTCCAAAATTTCCAGGGTTGTATAATAAGGCACCTGAATTTAAAGAATCGAGGCAAACTGGTTTTAGATGTTCATCTGGCCTGATAAGATCTCCAGAATTATCAGTGTAGGTGAGGACAATAACAATAACAAATAGAAAATGTCAAAGCATACTTTCAAGTTGCCAAACATCTGTCAAGGCTCCAGAAAGAACCTGGATATTTCCTTTGAAATATCTTCTAAGGCGAACCTTAACGCCGGGAAGAAAGAAATTAATTATCACAAAATCTCTTAGATCAGTTACATGGAACATGCCCCAAAGATGAGAGTATCTTAAGCTGCGGCTTAGGACATAGCAAAGAGACAAGCTTGCACGGTTAATGGTTTCTAAGGTTGCGTAGTCCCTTGTGGACCGAGGTTAAAAATTTTCCACATCTTTGCTGTGTTAATCTAGGTCTAGGAGCTTCCTTTAGACTCTTTTTCTCACTTTATCAGGGATGTAAACATTCAGCGTTGCTCTTCATCTTTTTGCAGTTCAAATATGCAAAGTTTAAAATTCGGGAGGCAGTTTTTAAAGGGGTCTCAGATAGGTAGATAGGTGTGAAATCAGGAACTGTAAGAACAACATTGGGGGGTATTTGTGTTGTGGTTATGATTAGGCTACTTTTAAGACGAGTTCTTGAAACTTTGGGGTATAGGAAGTTGGAAATACAGCCATCTAGAAATGGCTTGCTTCTAATGAAAAGAAAGACGAGGGGTGACATGATAGCAGTCTTCCAATATTTGAGGGGCTGCCCCAAAGAAAAGGGGGTCAAATTATTCTCCAAAGCCCCAGAAGGCAGGACAAGAAGCAACGGATGGAAACTCATCAAGGGGAGAAGCGAACTAGAACTAAGGAGAAACTTCCTGGCAGTTAGAACAATTAACCAGTGGAACAACCTGCCTCCAGAAGTGGTGAATGCTCCAACACTGGAAGTTTTTAAGAAGAGACTGGACAGCCATTTGTCTGAAATGCTGTAGGGTTTCCTGCCTGAGCAGGGGGTTGGACTTGATGACCTCCAAGGTCCCCTCTACTCTACTCTGCTCTACTCTACTCTACTCTAATTCTATTCTATTCTATTCCTTCCAACTCTTATTCTATTCTATTCTATTCTCTCCATTTTCTATTCTATTCTATTCTATTCTATTCTATTCTATTCTATTCTATTCTATTCTATTCTATTCCTACTCTACTCTACTCTACTCTACTCTACTCTACTCTACTCTACTCCCTTCCAGCTCTATTCTATTCTATTCTATTCCATCTTCTATTCTATTCTATTCTATTCTATTCTATTCTATTCTATTCTATTCTATTCTATTCTATTCTATTCTATTCTATTCTGTTCCTACTGTACTCTACTCTACTCTACTCTACTCCCTTCCAGCTCTATTCTATTCTATTCTATTCTATTCTATTCTATTCTATTCTATTCTATTCTATTCTCTCCATTTTCTATTCTATTCCTACTCTACTCTACTCTACTCTACTCTACTATATTATACTATACTCTTCTATACTGTACTCCACTAATTCTATTCCTCCATATCTCTTCAATGTTAGCACCCCCTAATTCTCTAGCAATGTGGCCTCACTGGTGCAGGAGAACCCTGTTGGGAAGGACGCAAATCTCCAATGTGTTGGAGGGACATTTGTACAAGATTACCCACTGTGGAATTCCCGTATTCTTCCGTTGCTCTGTTGATTCAAAGGTCTGCTGAATGCCGCTTTTGAGGCTTGAAGCATTTCTGCCCTGTTGCTCCTGTTCCTTGGATACAGAGTGTACTTGCTCTGAATTTGAACACTCTAAAGTGGCACAAACAGAGGACATTGCCGCTTGATCTGTTGCTGAACAACATTCCCATCAACTTTGTCACCAGCCTTGATTTGTGGACAAGAAGGTTGGTCTCTAGACCAAAGGTGTCCAGCCTTGGCAACTTTAAGGACTTCAACTCTCAGGATTTCCATGGGCTGGCTGTGGAATTTCTGGGAGTTGAAGCCTAGAGGTCTTCCAAGTGGCCAAGATTGGACACCCCCGGGCTGGAAGGAGAAGCTAACAGAAGAAATCCATTGGCTTTGAGATACTCCTTCCCTTAAGTGTGCAATCAAGGGTTTTGCCTGGATCTAAAAGCCCGGGATCTCCCAAACTCTGCAAGGAGAAAGCTTTTTCAGCAGTTCTCGAACGCATCCGGCAAAAATCTTTTTCCCCCCCAAGTCTTAAAAACCTCACGATTGCATCACGATTTGAATGGGGATTTCCCCTCCACCTCTACTACTCCACTCGCTGCTTTTTATGCTGCATTTGAAATTTAACTTAATTTAATTTTTAAAACTTGGTCCCTCTTTTAGCCCTCTCATGAGAGGGCTGTCCTTTAGAGGAAGGCAGGCAGCAAGCACCCTTCGGCCGTCGATCCCCCCCCCATGTCTCTTTTGTTTATGCTGCGGTCATCGGATCGGATAATCCCAGTTAGACCCGAGTGTCATAAAATTGCTTCACCTATTTGGAACAGAAGTAATGTTTGCTGAGCCTGCCTGCCCGCATTGCAGCATCTGTTGATTTCAAGAGCCTTTTGTTTGCTCTCTCTCTCTCTTACTCTGCAAAACAAAAAAAAACCCACAACCCACCCTGGACCCTGCCAAGATTAGTAGATCTGGTGCTGAGATGCTTCAGAGACTCGGGAACAAACAAAGTTAAACGCCGTGCAATCAAAGCAGTTCCATAGTCCAGTCGGACGTGATTGTGTTGACTCTTCCCCTTAAGCCAACCGGGGCAACTCGCTTCTCTAACCAGACTTGCTTCCCACCCACACCCTCCCCAGCTTGGTGAAATACTAATGGGCACATGATGGATCGGTCCAACTATCCTATTCAGAGCACCTCCTCTCGTTTTGAAGGGAGAGATTGATTTCTCTGGTCGTTCCGTCCTGCAAAGTTTTACACCCAGGCAGGAAAAATCCCAAAGGCACAAGTACAGATTAGGGTGAAACCTGGCTCAAAAACAGTAACTGTGAGAAGGACCTCGGAGTCCTAGTGGATGATCACTTAAGGATGGGCCAGCCGTGTGTGGCAGCAGCCAAAAAAGCTAACACAATCCTTGGTTGTATAAACAGAGGCATAGCATCAAAATCATGCGAAGTCTTAGTACCGCTTTGTGAAGCCTTAGTAAGGCCACACCTGGAATATTGCATCCAGGTTACAAAAAAGATGTTGAGGCTTTGGGAAAAGTTCAGAGAAGAGCAACGAAGATGATTTAAAGGCCTGGAGACAAAATCATACGAAGAACGGTTGCAGGATTTGGGGATGGCCAGTCTAGAGAAAAGAAGGACATGATAGCAATAATCCAGTATTTGAGGGGCTTCCACAAAGAAGGGGGGGGTCAACTTATCCTCCAAAGTGCCTGAAGGCAGGACAAGAGGCAACGGATGGAAACTAATCAAGGAGAGAAGCAACCTGGAATTAAGGAGAAACTTCCTAACAGTGAGGACAATCAACCAGTGGAAGGGCTTGCCTTCAAACGTTGTGGGTGCTTCATCACTGGAGATTTCTAACAAAAGACTGGACAGCTACCTGTATGGAATGATATAGGGTTTCCTGCTTGAGCAGGGAGCTAGACTAGAAGACCTGCAAGATCCCTTCCAGCTCTATTCTCAGTCTGAGTCTTGTTTTGAAGTTGCTGTTGGTTTAGCTGGGGTTGGGTGGGATAATATAATCCTGGAGTGTCTGTTGTCTCCGTCCCTTCCTCCAGGGGCTTCAGTTCTCTGTAACTCTCTCTCTCTCCTTGTCTCCATGGGAAAATGCATCCCTTCCCTGGGAAATTAATCATGAATCACTTTTCAGGAGATAGGAAAGGCAACTTCTGTTTGGAAAGCCTGTATCATTTCAATAGAAATAGGTCATCTTGTGAAGGTTCCCCCCCCAGAAGATGTTTTCCTGGTTTAAAACAGGAAAGAAGTTTTCCTGTTTTAATAATCCCAAGTGTTGGTACGCTCATTTTGAAAATAATAATAATAATAATAATAATAATAATAATAATAATAATAATAGTAATAGTAATAGTAATAGTAATAATAATAATAGTAATAATAAAGTTGGAAGGGACCTTGGAGGTCATCTAGTCCAACCCCCTGCTCAGGCAGGAAACCCTATACCATTTTGGACAAATGGCTGTCCAGTCTCTTCTTAAAAACTTCCAGTGTTGGAGCATTCACCCCTTCTGGAGGCAGGTTGTTCCACTGGTTAATTGTTCTAACTGTCAGGAAGTTTCTCCTTAGTTCTAGGTTGCTTCTCTCCTTGGTTAGTTTCCATCCGTTGCTTCTTGTCCTGCCTTCAGGGGCTTTGGAGAATAGCTTGACTCCCTCTTCTCTGGGGCTGCCCCTGAGATATTGGAAGACTGCTATCATTTCCTCCCTCGTCCTTCTCTTCATTAAACTAGACATGGTTGCTTCAAAAAGCCACTGAACTTTGGTTTTTTCCTGAAGACATTTCGCTTCTCCTCCAAGAATCTTCTTCAGTTCTTCAGCTCCTTGGAGGAGAAGCGAAATGTCTTCATGGAAAAACAGAGTCCAGATGCCTTTGGAAAAAGCTCTTTGGGACAACTATGACCTCAATGACTGAGAATCTCCATTGATGCGATGAAGTCTTGTGGTTCCTCAATCAATTCCAGCTTGATTGGGTCAAAATGGGACCATCTTTGTTCAAATCTTAAATTGTTTCAGAACTGGAATTCTGGGGGAACTCCCGGGATTAACCTGGGGTTGGCAACCCGTTGTGGTTTCTAGTAAGTTCTGCTTTGAGACAAGAGGAATTTAGTTATAGGATTGGTGAGTAAGCCAAAAAGTGCTGAACTAGTTGAATATCGGCAGAGTTCAAAAGAAATGATGGCAGTTTGAGTCTAGCGGACCAACATTGATCCGGTCTGCCGCCCTGTTCTTATTGTCTAGAATGGACAAGTCATAAACCACGGTTTACAGAGTGAAACTCCCTGTGTTGCCCTATTGTTTATAGTCCAAGCTTCGTGGATGACACCCTGGTTAGACAAGATAGCTGAACTTCGGCGTGGTGTACGTGAAAGTTGAATTCAGCCAAGATCAGAAATCTTTGGACAAAACAATGAAGTTGTTTCTTTTCACAGGGACAGAAACTGGACAAGTAGTCCCTTGTGTGCATGTCGATAAGTGCTGATTAGTGGAGAATGGAGAGTCTGTCGAATTGTAATTTTACACTTCATGAAAGCAACTTTCCAAGAGGGTTTTTTTTTGTTCCCTGAAACATTTTATTTCTTGACTGCGGGAAGCTTTTCTCCTTGGCTAAGTGCCATTTCCTTCACAGAGCTTCTATTTTCAAGAAGAGACTGGACAGCCGTTTGACTGAAATGGCATAGGGTCTGGGTTGGACTAGAAGACCTCCCAAGGTCCCTTCCAAGTCTGTTACTCTTATTATTCTCCCGGATTTGCCTGGGAGGAGGATCCTTGAACCTATTCTTCAAAGCAGGACAAGAAGCAACGGATGGAAACTTAACCAAAGAGAGAAGCAAGCTAGAACTAAGGAGAAATTTCCTGACAGTGAGGACAATCAACCAGTGGAACAGCCTGCCTCCAGAAGCTGTGAATGCTCCAACACTGGAAGTTTTGAAGAAGAGATTTGTCCAGAATGATATAGGGTCTCCTGCTTGAGCGGTGGGTTGGACTAGATGACCTCCAAGGTCCCTTCCAACTCTTGTTATTCAGTTCTGTTATTCCGTTCTGTCCTGTTCCTTACTCGGTATCAGGTTGTTTGATTCCTTTGGTTTTTAATCCTCCCAATTCATGAGCCAGTTGCCTTAAGATCACTGGATGCTCTCCACCTTTTGACTTATCGCGTTGCACCTTCCCTGTTTCTTTCACCTCTTCTTAAGCGTGCCGCTGGCTTGAGTATTTCTCAGTCGGATCCTGTAGCACAGTGGTTCTCAACCTGTGGGTCGGGACCCCATTTGGGGTCGATCGACCATTTCACGGGGGTCGCCAAGCAAGGCTGTCCGCCATTTTTTTTGTCTGCCATTTTTTTTCCCTTTTCCGACGGGTGCCTCACCTCCCTTGGGCTGGGCCAGCTGGTGGTCGGCCTGCTCCGTCTCTGCCGCTTGCCAGCTACGCCTTGGCCGGCGCAGGGGGCGGAACCACGCATGCGCGGTGCTCCCGAGCAGGGAAAGTCCTCGACTTACGACCGGTTGGGTAGTCCTCGACTTACGACCGGTTTAGTCCTCGACTTACGACCGGTTTAGTCCTCGACTTACGACCGGTTTAGTCCTCGACTTACAACCGGTTGGGGTCGCGGCATTAAAAAGGTTGAGAACCACTGCTGTAGCAGAAACAGCTGGAGATTAAAAAAAACACACCTTTGTGCCAAGGGCAGAATTTCTCTCCCAAAGTACCGCAGAGGCTTCCAGAAAAAAAGAAATATTGGGGAGAGGGGGGGGGGGCTGATTTAATGATGGACCATCCCACCAGCCATGCTAGGTTGTTGGCTGAAGGGGTGTTCGTTTGAAATCAGGATCTGCTCTCCTGGTTCTAAAACTCAAGAATATCAAGATCTCCAACTATCCTGGCCAGCTTATGCTGGGAGTGTCTCTCTCAAACTGGGGGAGAAATGTCAGTGGGGGGGGCAGCAAACCTGTTAACTCCCCCCCCCCACCCCAAATATTTAGCCCATGATGGGTTTTAGTTGAGCAGATGGCTGCCGGCAGCTTCTTCTATGTTTGGTTAGTAATTAAGCCTGGGACCAGGTTGAGTATGCCAGGGACAGAGGCCTAATTAAACTTTAATTTGTCAGGGTTTATTACAGGGGACCTTCCCCCCCTCCCTTCTTTTTCTGCACAATTTGCTTGCCAGGCTATTTTTGTGAAAAGAATGAGCTGGGGCCTTCTTCAGAGAATTGGCCTGCTTTTTTTTTTAAATGTCCCTTAAAGATTTTGTCGTGGCGTTTCCTGCTTAGACTTCCTTTTTTTTTTCCTCCTTTCTTTCTAAATGACGTTTATGATGACAATTCTGGGAACTGGCCACGCTTTTGGTCTTGAGCACCAGAATCTTGGTGCTGAGTAAGATGATTTTAAGTGTCAGAAGGTGCAGGGGGGTTAGACTCGAAGACCTCCAGGCTCGCTTCCAGCTCTGCTGAGATTGATTGATTGAAATGGTCTAGGCTCTAGGGTCTCCTGCTTGAGCAGGGGGTTAGACTAGAAGACCTCCAGGGTCCCTTCCAGCTCTGCTGAGATTGATTGATTGATTGATTGAAATGGTCTAGGCTCTAGGGTCTCCTGCTTGAGCAGGGGGTTAGACTAGAAGACCTCCAGGCTCCCTTCCAGCTCTACTGAGATTGATTGATTGATTGAAATGGTCTAGGCTCTAGGGTCTCCTGCTTGAGCAGGGGGTTAGACTAGAAGACCTCCAGGCTCCCTCCCAGCTCTGCTGAGATTGATTGATTGATTGATTGATTGATTGATTGAAATGGTCTAGGCTCTAGGGTCTCCTGCTTGAGCAGGGGGTTAGACTAGAAGACCTCCAGGCTCCCTCCCAGCTCTGCTGAGATTGATTGATTGATTGATTGATTGATTGATTGAAATGGTCTAGGCTCTAGGGTCTCCTGCTTGAGCAGGGGGTTAGACTAGAAGACCTTCAGGCTCCCTCCCAGCTCTGCTGAGATTGATTGATTGATTGATTGATTGAAATGGTCTAGGCTCTAGGGTCTCCTGCTTGAGCAGGGGGCTAGACTAGAAGACCTCCGGGCTCCCTTCCAGCTCTGCTGAGATTGATTGATTGATTGAAATGGTCTAGGCTCTAGGATCTCCTGCTTGAGCAGGGGGTTAGACTAGAAGACCTCCAGGGTCCCTTCCAGCTCTATTCTGATTGATTGATTGACTGATTGATTGATTGATTGACTGATTGAATTGAAGGTGTATGGTGGCACGCCCCAAACCTCAGCCAGCAATTCCTCCAATTCAGGTCATTAAAGTGGGCTGACAGATAATCTGTTCCCTTTCCTTGTCCCAAGTCCCCTCCCCAAAGCCCAAATGGCCGGTTCCTTCCTGGTTTGATCATTCTAATATATCAGGTTGCGGTTTTTTTTCTTTCTTTTCTTTTAATGGAGGAGTGTTCCTGGCTGGGAGCCAGCCTGGCTTTCCGAAAGGGCACGCTCTGGGCATGACGGAGCCGGGCCAAGCGAGAACTGGCCAAGAATGTGTAAATTCAGATTGGCCTGGAGGCCTGGTGCCTCCCCCCCCCCTCGTAAATCATGCAGTATCTTAGCAGGGAAGCGCAGGGCTGCCCTATTAAAAGGAATTTTAAGATCCCCCCCAAAAAAATGAGATGGAAAGGAAAAGGGGACCGACATTTGTCCCCTCTGGAGAAGAGGTGCCCTGACATTTTGTTAAAGCACCAGCTCTCATTTCTGGGTTTCTCACCCCCCCCCGCCCCCCCAAGTGAGATAGAATTTAAAGCCCTTTGGAGGAAGGAGAGGCTCGAAGTCAGTGAGACAGGAACAAGTGGATGGTAAAAGCAGCTTGGGCGAAGGGAGCGAGCGGATTTCAGCATTGCTTGGCCTATCTGTCGAGAGTTCCTTGGGATAATAATGATAAAGTTGGAAGGGACCTTGGAGGTCATCTAATCCTCGGGCAGGAAACCCTACATTATTTCAGACAAATGGCTGTCCAGTCTCTTCTTAAAAACTTCCAGTGTTGGAGCATTCACCGCTTCTGGAGGCAGGTTGTTCCACTGGTTAATTGTTCTCACTGTCAGGAAGTTTCTCCTTAGTTCTAGATTGCTTCTCTCCTTGATTGGTTTCCACCTGTTGCTTCTTGTCCTGCCTTCAGGTGCTTTGGAGAATAGCTTGACTCCCTCTTCTTTGGGTCAGCCCCTGAGATACTGGAACACTGCTATCATGTCCCCCCTGGTCCTTCTCTTCATTAATTGCTCCTTCCTTCCTTCCTTCCTTCCTTCCTTCCTTCCTTCCTTCCTTCCTTCCTTCCTTCCTTCCTTCCTTCCTTCCTTCTCATTCCTGTCTCCTTCCTTCCCTCCCTCCCTCCTTCCTTCCTCTCATTCCTCCCTCCCTCTTTTCTTCCTCCCTCCCTCTTTCTTTCCTCCTTCCTTCCTTCTCTTTCCCCTCCTTCCTCTCATTCCTGTCTCCTTCCTTCCTCTGATTCCTCCCTCCTTCCTTCCTCCCTTCCTTCCTTCCATTCCTATCTCCCTCCCTCCCTTCTCAGTGGACTTCAACTCCCAGCATGCAAGTTGGGGAATTCTGAGAGTCGAAGCCCACACATCTCAAGTTTGCAAATGTGAGAGGCCCTGCCCAAGAGCATAAATATGCACCCCTGCCTTATTCTGCCGGCTCAGGCCCCCTCTCCATCCCCATTATGTCCTCTATCCTGCAGCCGCTCTTGAAAGTTTGCGGAGTTTAATCCCCGACAGTCACCCAAGATGACCTTGAATTGGAGCTGCCCGGCTTAAAAGTTGGCACCTTCTGTCTCCCAAATATGGGCTGCTTCAGTCACCTGCTCTTCCTACCCCACATCTTGTAAGGCAGCTTAAAGGTTGGACTTGAGCAAGTCCTTCTCTATCACCTACTTAACTTTCTTCCTTCTTCCTCCTCCTCCTCCTTCTTCTTCCTTCTTCCTTTCTTCTTCTTCTTCTTCTTCTTCTTCTTCTTCTTCTTCTTCTTCTTCTTCTTCTTCTTCTTCTTCTTCTTCTTCTTCTTCTTCTTCTTC
>NW_015388732.1:80996-84024 GCF_001527695.2 Protobothrops mucrosquamatus
CCCCAGGCGGAGTTTGAGTACTTCGAGTCCAGAGGCCTCCCCGCCCAGCTCAAGTCCATCTTCAGGTTGAGCCTTTTGATCCCTTCCCAGGAATTCTCCACCTATCGGCAGTGGAAGCAGGTAAGGATACGGCTGGGAAGCAGCAGAAAAAGCGGGCGCGCTTTTCCCCCGGTGTGGTATTTGCAAAAAATTCCCATTGCCTTCTCCCTCCTCCCCTTCTTTGCCCCTTCCCCGAAGCCTTTGGGATTGAGAAAAGGACAAATTCATCTGATTTGGGATGAATTTGGCCGAGACCTCTGAAATTATCTGCTTCCCGGCGTTTTGTCTTCGGAATGGAGGCCGGGGCTTCCTTCTCAAGCCCCCTCTCTGGGTGCTGCTACTACTACCTGGTTTTGCTTCAACTTGTCTGTGTCAAAGAGACAGATTAGAGGGCATCTAGGGGGGTCTACTTTCTCGGTTCCTCCTGCACTTCAGAACCTCCCACGTTCCGTCTTAGTTCCTTCCTCTCTTCCCAGGGACCGGCTTTCCAAAAAGCCAGGCTTTTGTGACTTCCCCGATCGTGCTGCTTCAGTTTACTTGAGCACATAAATTTGGAGTGCCGCCGGAGAAAAATTTCCTTCCTGCCTTGGTGTCAGAGACAGCGGAATGAGTAAGGCAGATGGAATTTCTCTGCTTCCTTTGAAAACTCTTACTTCCTTGGGCTTTTGTGGAACCCTCTGTCTCGTGGTCCTAGCCTGGCACCTTCCAGAGATGTGGGAACTATAGCTCCCATCAGCCTCAGCTAGGTCTTCCAGCTGAGAGAGGTTCTTTCACCGTAGTTCCCTGACACTGCACAGGATGCAGAGAAAGGGTGGGGAGAGTCACCTGGGAGGAGGAGGAGGAGGAGATTAATTGGATGTAATTGATGGAAGGCGATGCATCTTCGAAATGAAGGAAGATGCTTCTGAAATTCTTCAGCTTTCAACTGTGATGGGCTGACCTGAAATTGCTCCGGGAAATTTTCCAAACCTGGCTTAGGCAAACCAATGTGTGCCAAGAAGAGTCCTGCCCCCTCATCTGTTGTATCAGCTGAGCAAGGACCTGGCAATTCTCTAGCTTGGCGTTTCTTTCCTGAAACCCACCTCCGTGGCCAACGAGGCTTGGTGGACCACATTCCTAGAGAGCCCTTTTTCGGCACAGCAGGTCATTGTAAGGTTTACAACACGGGGCTGGGGGTGTTTTGCTTTTGCTCGAAAAATAAAAAAAATAAATGCAGGAGTTGAGGTCTTAATCCATCCCGCTCGCCCGACACTGTGAGTTGAACGGATCAAGCTCTCGGTTGAAGGTCTCAACCTGGTTGTCCAGACTTGGGACACTGGAGATGGGAAGCAGGTGTTCAGCAACCTGGACTTCTAGTAGGCCCTAATAATTGTCCCACAAACACAGCACTGTGGCACACCCTTGAAAAGGAATCCGTGGGCTGTCGGCATTATTTGTTTTATTAGGGCACCACCAACTCGGTGTAGGCACCTCTGCAGGGTTTGGTGTTCTGTTCCTCCTGTTCCGTAGCAGATAACAGGTGTTCCTCCTTTTTATTACGGCATTGATTAATCATTAATTGACCTGGAGGGACAGCTGTGGGTCGAGCAGGAGCATGTGACCGTGTGGTAATTTCAGAGTTGGCCGTGCACCCATCCCACAGGCTGCTCTTTTGCACTGGCACGTTGCCCGATCTGGCCTAAGCTCCTCTTTCCCCGTGGTTTATCCCCTGATTCTCTTGATGTGACACCCACAGGCTAAAGCTATTTGGTTAGTAGGCTATTCCAAATGAATAGAATAGAATAGAATAGAATAGAATAGAATAGAATAGAATAGAATAGAATAGAATATGGAATGGAATAGAATATGGAATAGAACATGGAATAGAACATGGAATAAGAATAGAATAGAGTAGAGTAGAACATGGAATAGGAATAAGAATAGAATAAAATAGAATAGAATATGGACTAGATTATAGAATAGAATATAGAATAGAACAGAACAGAACATGGAATAAGAAGAGTAGAGTAGAACATGGAATAGGAATAGAATAGAATAGAATAATAGAATAGAATAGAATAAGAGAGATAGAGATATGGAATGGAATGGAATGGAATGGAATAGAATAGAATAGAATAGAATAGAATAGAATAGAGTAGAATAGAATAGAATAGAATAGAATAGAATAGGAGCTGGAAGGGACCTTGGAGGTCTTCTATCCCAACCTGCAGGAAACCCTCTACCCTTTCAGACAAATGGTTCTCCAGTCTCTTCTTAAAAACCTCGAGTATTTAGGCTCAAGTTTAGCCACCAAAGTCATCTGCGGGGGGTCTTCCTTATAAGGAAAGACTTCCATGGATTTTAGGAGCCGTCTTAGGTTTTCCCGGTGGGAGTTTCGGAGATGCTCCCCCCGTTGAGACAAGGAAGGATTCTTCTCGCCCCGTGGCTTCTTTGCTGCAAGGAGATTAATGCGAGCCCTGAAATATTTTGGCACCGAGTGTGACGGGAATTGCGTGTTGCAATTTTAGAAACACCCTCGCCTTCATACCAATTGAGCAGCTGTGCCCAAGTTCCTTCTTCCCTCTTTCGTGGCTATCCATGGCAATCATTTTTGGAAGGCGACTCCTGTATTTTAGGGCAGCTCCGGGGTTGATTTATGAAGCCCTGTCCAGCATTTCTGAACTCGCTTTCTTTCTCTCCAAAGGGGCCCTTTGCCAGGAGCGAATTCTGAATAAGTCAGTTTGCTCTGATCAGCTGACATGCCTCTTTCTATCTTTAGCCTTCTCTCTCTCTCTCTCTCTTTCTCTCTCTCTCTCTCTCTCACACGCGCACACACACTCCTTTTTACAACCATCATATGATTGTCTGCAGATTTGGCGGCTTAGACGAACCAAAGGTCATTGCAGAAGGTGGCTGGATGTCCTTACCAACCAGAAAAAAAGGGATTAAATTATATAACAGTCCCACTTTAGCAGTTAAGCGGGAAGGAACACGCTCAGTAAAATAGTGT
>NW_015388732.1:84403-120938 GCF_001527695.2 Protobothrops mucrosquamatus
TCTCTCTCTCTCTCTCCCTCCCTCTCTCTCTCCATGCCAGGATTTTGATTTCTTCCCTTAAGGAGTCCTTCCATCCTCATCCCCTTAAGAAGCCATGTTTCCTTCTTGGCTTCCAATTTTGGCAAACTCGTCCAGCTTCGTTTTCTTCCAAAATCAGACACACACACACACACCAAATCCTGAATTTTACATGACATGCAAACATCCCCAACACATCATTTTTGCACCCTTCATTTTGCAGGCAGCTGCTTCAGTGTTATATTATGATATCCTGGATGCTTCTTAGAGAGATTGGTGACTCAAGTCAGGCTGACATGTGGGGATGAGTAACCGGCCCAGATGAGACACCCCACCGTAGGGGTGTTTCTTCCAGGGGTGGAGCTGTGTTATTCCATCGCAACAAAAATTTACACCAACAATCACCTCATTTGTTTGTTTTTCGGCTTTGCATACCAGGCTATTTATTTAGTCAACAAAGGTCGGAGAATAGCTTGAGTATGATGGGTGATTTTTAAGTTGTGAACTTTCAGCGCAGGAAGAAAATCTTTCCTTCCTGGATGGTATTCAAAACCAAGTCTGTCTCTAAATCCAGTTTCCCGATGGCTAGGCAAAGTAGATATCACAACTGTGTGGACCAAGCCAAGATGGGCTACATTGACAGAGGGATAGAATCAAGATCACGTGAAGTGTTAATAACACTTTACAATGTCTTGGTGAGGCCACACTTGGAATCCTGCATCCAATTTTGGTCACCACGATGTAGAAAAGTTGTTGAGACACTAGAAGGAGTACAGAGAAGAGCAACAAAGATGATCAGGGGACTGGAGGCTAAAATATATAAGGAACGGTTGCTGGAATTGGGTATGTCCAGTTTAATGAAGAGAAGGACGAGGGGGGACATGATAGCGGTTTTCCAATATCTCAGGGGTTGCCACAAAGAGGGAGTCAAGCTATTCTCCAAAGCACCTGAAGGCAGGACAAGAAGCTACGGATGGAAACTCATCAAGGAGAGAAGCAACCGAGAACTCAGGAGAAACTTCCTGACAGTTAGAACAATTAACCAGTGGAACAGCCTGCCTTCAGAAGTTGTGGATCTTCCATCACTGGAAGTTTTTAAGAAGAGACTGGACAACCATTTGTCTGGAATCGTAAATGATCTCCTGTTTGAGCAGAGGGTTGGACTAGAAGACCTCCAAGGTCCCTTCTAACTCTGTTATTGTCCCCTCGCCCTCCTGCCCATCTTGGTGAAGGCTGGAAGGGTTTGTTCCGGGTCGCAGGAATGTTCAGGGTGAAGTGTAATTATGAACAAGCTGACCTTGCCATCTCTTAATCTCTTTTGTAAAGATACACTTTGCTCCTGAAATCTAGTTTCCCCCAGGTTCTTACACAAGAATATAACTGCAGGGCGTCCAAACTAGTTGAAGCTTGTTTTAAAGCCTTCCTCCATCGCATTTTAATGTTGCTTCTTAGCTCACCCAGCAGGTTTTCTAGCAGTAGTTAGATTCCCCCAGAAATAGCTAGTTTTCCTGTTAAAGAAATATATATATATATTTCTCTGGGGAGGGCTAAAAAGCCAGCCTAAGGGAGTTGGGTTGACTCGGCTGCTTTTCAGAACTTCTCAGTTCAGATCACTTTGGATGTCTTGAGTGTTGCAATGAGACTGAATTGTGGTTTTTGTACGACCGGAACTGAGCCCAGAATCCATGTTGCTAAGCGAGACGTTTGTTCAGTGAGTTTTGCCCCCCCGTTTTATGACTTTACTCGCCACGTTCGTTAAGCAATCGCTGCAGGTGTTAAGGCGTGAACACGGTTGTTGAGTGGAATTTGGCTTCCCCGTTATGACGTTGCTTGTCAGAAGGTTGCAAAAGGGGATCACACGATCCCGGGACGCTGCGACCGTCCTAAATAGGAATCGGTGGTCAAACATCTGAATTTTGATCACGTGACCACGGGGATGCTGCAACAGCCGTAAGTGTGAAAACTGCTCATATGCCACTTTTTTCGGCACCGTTGTAACTTTGAATAGTCCCGAACTGTTGTAAGTCTAGATGTCATGGTTCCGACAGGTGAAACTCTTCAAAGAACTTTGAGGCATTGTTTACCTTAAAGAATCTTTATTAGAGAAGCATAGTAGCAGCACTAACACAATCGAGAAATCTGAATTTCCCTCCCCTGAGCACCTAGTATTAAAGCACAATCCCTTCGTCCAATTAACATTCGTACATCACATTCTCCAATTAGTTTGAAATGCAGGCTTTCCCTCCAGTTCTCCAGCCCGCCAATTCTTATCATCTCTTATTTCAATAACCTTGGTTCGCAGGCTAGGTCCAGTGTTGTTATGTCTGGCTGAATTCTCATGCACATTCCTCTCCCCTCCCAGCGTCATCTAACTCTAACTCTAAAAGTAAAACATGAGAAGAAAATGGTTGCATCTCCAACTGTTGTCAAAGCAAAAACATCCGATGTTAGCAGAGTTTGACACTAGAATTTCCTGCGGTTGGGGAGAAATGGCTTTATTCCTTTATTCTTCAGCCACTATGTGGCATCCAGGGCCCCAAATCCTTTTTAAAATTAAAAAATAAATGGCAGAAGTGTGTTTATAATGAGTTGTGGACCATTGACGCAGCCTTTCCCAAAGCCAGCCTGGAATCCATTACACATCCTGGCTACGTTATGAAAGATGCTTTGAGTTTTTCCAATTAAAAACCTCTTAAGCGAGTTGGTTTGGGAGAAGGTTCCTGATTCTTTTTAGGATGGTGAAAACCATTCTTCCCCAGGATTAAGGGATCAGCTTCTACTCTCCCAAAATTCCGTATTTTAAAACATTGGGAGAACTTTGGGAAGCCAATTTGAGCACGTGATCCTTGGCCTCTTTTTCCCATTCCTTGGAAGAAAATAATAAGGTTTGTTTTGTGTTTTTTGGCACAGAGCTGTGTTCCTTTCTTTGAACGTTTCGTTGCTTTTTCTTTAAATAGGAACCAGAGTGGACTCTATGCTTCCCTGACGCTGAACAATAGCTGTTATGAAGCCAATCAAGATTATTTTTGTATTTTTTTTCTCCCCCCCCCCTTGCAGAAAATCGTAAAAGCTGGAGATAAGGATCTGGATGGCCAGCTGGACTTTGAAGAATTCGTTCACTACCTGCAGGACCATGAGAAGAAACTGAGGCTGGTCTTCAAGAGCTTGGACAAGAAGAATGACGGTGAGCAATCTGGCTGGTTGGTTTTCGGCTGGCCCCTTTTCCATCGCCAGCTTTGAGGTTTACTTCTCTCTCTCTCTCTCTTTCTCTCGTCTGGATTTTGCAGGTCGCATCGACGCTCAGGAGATCATGCAGTCCCTCCGAGATCTGGGTGTCAAGATCTCTGAACAGCAGGCAGAGAAAATCCTCAAGAGGTAAATGAATAAACAGTTGGCTCCCATCTCCAAGAGGCCCCTTGCAGAGACACTTTTATTATTATTATTATTATTATTATTATTATTATTATTATTATTATTATTATTATTATTATTATTATTATTATTATTATTATTATTATTATTATTATTATTATTATTATTAATTTAATTTATATACCGCCCTTCTCCCGAAGGACTCAGGGCGGTGCACAGCATATTAAAACAGGTACAGGTGCAAAAAATACAAAAAATATAAACCCCTATAAAACCAAATTAAAAACCAAATATTGGAAGGATTGTTGGGAGGATCAATGATAAAGCAAAGTGACCCGGACCGCTCCCCCTCGCCGCAGGGAGACGGAACCGCCTAGATGGTTCCGCCCCAGGCGACTGATGGACCCTGAGAGGTTCCTGACGGAGCTTGGGCCATATCCGGAGGATCTGGTCCACGACTCGGCGGAAAATCAGGCGGCGGCTTGGGAGACAACTGCCGCCGCAGCATTGGACCGAGTCGTGCCTTTGCGGCCTCTGACCCGATGTAGGTCTCGATTGGCTGTCTGTCTGTCTGTCTGTCTGTCTGTCTCTGTCTGTCTGTCTGTCTGTCTGTCTGTCTGTCTGTCTGTCTGTCTGTCTGTCTGTCTCTCTCTCTCTCTCTCTCTCTCTCTCTCTCTCTCTCTCTCTCTCATATCTATCTATCTATCTATCTATCTATTCTCTATAACTATTCTCTATAACTAAAACTATATATTCTCTATAGCTGTCTATCTATTCTCTATAGCTATCTATATCTATTCTCTCTCTCTCTCTCTGTCTATCTGTCTGTCTATCTATCTATCTATCTATCTATCTATCTATCTATCTATCTATCTATCTATCTATCTATCTATCACCTATTCTCTATAGCTGTCTGTCTGTCTGTCTTATCAATCTAATCTAATCTATCTCTATCTCTATCTCGCTATCTCTCTATCTCGCTATCTCTCTATCTTATCTATCTTATCTATCTATCTATCTATCTATCTATCTATCTATCTATCTATCTATCTATCTATCTATCTATCTATCTATCATCTATCTAATCTCCCACCTTCTCTCTCCCTTCTCATCCTGTAAAGAAGGATATTTTTAGCTCCAGGTCGAAATGAGAGATCCTTGGTGCTGTTTGACCTTGGGCTTTTTTTTTTCCTTGCAGACATTCCATCACCTCAAATTAGATAACATCAACAGCACTGACGGTGTTACCTAATTTGGATAATGAAACGTCTGCAAAAAAAGAAAAAAAAAACAAGCTCAGGAAACACCAAGGACCCCTCGTTAAATAAACATATTTGCCACCCGTCTCAAGCGATTCTGGGCAGTTTACAGCATAATACACATTAAAATCATCAAAAATGCTCTTTCCACCGCCAGCCTTCATATTGGAGAATTTGAAGCCAGTGGTGCTCCAATTGTCTCTCTTTTAGAGCAGCCTCTGTTTTTTTCTGGTAACTTTCCAGCTCATGGAACAGGCTGAGAGGGTGTTTACCTGGGTGATGCTTAGCTGCAGGATGGCTGAGCAGCACACCTGGGCAAACAGCACGCAGAAGTGATCACTAGAGCTGCCTCCGATAGCTGAAACCCACTTCAGTTCTAAAATACATAGATACATGTGTCTGTTTGCAGCACTCTGTTTTCTATATTTGCATAAGTCTTAAATAACTTGACTTTTCGTGAGCAGGCGGCCCTGATTTTTTTTTTTAACAATCACTTACTCGTCTTTCTTTGCATTCTCCCCTTTGCTTGCCTGCCTGTCTGTCTGTCAGAATAAGGACAGGGCACGTCTGGGGTCCTGTCACTTAGTAAGTACAACGGAGTCTACTTCTGCCTGGCCCCTTGCCCTTGTGTATCTCCTAACACCGTCCTCCTCGGTGAAATTGGAAGCGGGTTGCATGCTTCTCGTCGATCTGGCAGCGGAGGAGCGAAGCAATTCAGCAACTGTTTTCCTAAACAGCCTCAAATCCATCTCGATTTTTTGGGAGAAAGAATTTTGAACCCAAGGAAAAAAATACGATTTTGTGCAATGAATCATCCTTTAGGGAAAAAAAAATGTGGCGTCTAGAATAACTGTCTGGACGTCACCAGATCAGTTCTTCTCCCTCGCTGCCAGAACCTCCCGTTAGAATGTCTAATCAGACAAGCTGTTCAATTTTATTTATTTTTTAAGTAACATGTTTAATGTCCTCTTCCGGCTGATCCTTGCAGCATGGACAAAAACGGGACGATGACGATCGACTGGAACGAGTGGAGGGATTATCACCTCTTACACCCGGTGGAGAATATTCCAGAAATTATCCTGTATTGGAAGCATTCAACGGTAAGACAGGAAGATCTCACCTGCATACAGAACCAGAATCCATTTTTATTACGGTCACAGACCGGCAAATAAAAGCATTAGAAATAATAATAATCCTAGTAAAATAAAAATAAAAGGCAGACAGAATAATATATTGCAATTCGTGGCGGGTTAAGAGTCGGCGGTCAAAATTTGCTGAATTTTACGCATAGCATAGCAGGATTTGGCCACGTTCAGAGGAACTCACAGCACAGGTCCTCGGCTTACGACCACAACGGAGCCAATTTTTTTTGCTGCTAAGTGAGACATTTGTTCAGTGAGTTTTGCCCCATTTTATTACAGTTGTTAAGTAAATCACTGCCATCGTAAACTTAGCCACACGGTCGTTAAGCGAGTCTGGCTTCTCTCCCTTGACTTTGCTCGTCAAGACGGTCGCAAAAAGGGGTCACGTGACTCCACCGGGACGTTGCGACCGTCGTAAATGTGAGTGAGTTGAAGGCTGCAATGATTATAAGTGTGAAAAACGTTTATAAGTCATTTTTCCCCCCAGTGCGGTTGTAACTTTGAATGGTCACTAAATAATAATAATAATAAAGTTGGAAGGGACCTTGGAGGTCTTCTAGTCCATCCCCCTGCTCAGGCAGGAAACCCTACACCAGTCCAGTCTCTTAAAAACTTCCAGTGTTGGAGCATTCACCGCTTCTGGAGGCGGGTTGTTCCACTGGTTAATTGTTCTGACTGTCAGGAAGATTCTAGGTTGAATCGTTATAAGCTGAGGACTACGTGTATTTGTGCTTGCACAGCTAAGCTTTTTAGGCAGGAAGCTGGTGCACGTTTCGTGACCGTGATGCAATGGCCGTGATGCGTGATGCTCATTAGCATCTTGAGAGTCCCTGAGGGTGGCGGAGGCTGATGGGTCTTGCTGGCTTGCCTTTCAGATTTTCGACGTGGGGGAGAATCTCACCGTCCCAGATGAATTCACCGTGGAAGAGAGGCAGACGGGGATGTGGTGGCGCCACCTGGTGGCAGGAGGAGGCGCCGGCGCTGTATCCAGGACCTGTACTGCCCCCCTGGACCGTCTAAAGGTGCTCATGCAGGTAGGAAAAGGCCTCCACAACTCTCTAAAAGAAGGCAAATGACCAGCTCTCTGTAAGGAGTATAAATCCTTCCATTCCCCACCATCCAGTCAGAGCTGAAGAAGCTTCTTGGAGGAGAAGCGAAACGTCTTCAGAGAAAAACAAGAAAGTCCAGTTTCCTCCTGAAAAAAAGCACCTTTATGGACTTGATTGGATACAGTGTGGTGGATAAGGGGCATTTGGGGGGGAGAAGTTGAACTTAGGGATTTGGGCATGAAATTCACAGGCCTGGTTATGTGAAACTGCAATACACTTGATCTGAAATAAAACGCCAAAGAATGGAGGCCTTTGAACTCTGGTGCTGGAGAAGACTCCTGCGAGTCCCCTGGACTGCAAGGCGATCAAACCGGTCAGTCCTAGAGGAGATCAACCCCGACTGCTCTTTAGAAGGCCAGATCCTGAAGTTGAAACTCAAGTCCTTTGGCCACCTTATGAGAAGGAAGGACTCACTGGAGAAGGGCCTAATGCTGGGAAAGATGGAGGGCAAGAGAAGAAGGGGACGACAGAGAAGGAGGTGGCTGGACGGAGTCACTGAAGCAGTAGGCGTGAGCTTCAATGGACTCCAGAAGATGGTAGAGGACAGAAAGGCCTGGAGGAACGTTGTCCATGGGGTCACGATGGGTCGGACACGACTTCGCAACTAACAACAACAACAATGGAACCCGGCTTGACATTGTTTGCAACTTCTTGACAAGAATGATGTAAGGGCAACTTATATGCCGAAGGCAAATGTCCAAGAACTTCTGTTTCATATTGGTTTCCTCAACCTCTGTCGTCCCCTTCTTCTATTGCCCTCAATATGGGTTCCATATTCTTGCTTTAAAAACAACAACATGGACATCTACATCCAGTCGCCAGCAATCATCCCCCAATCGAGGGAGGCCTCCACGACTCTCTAAAAGAAGGCAAATAAAGGACCAGCGGTCTGCAAGGAGTATCAATCCTTCCATTTCCCCACCATCCAGTCAGAGCTGAAGAAGCTCCTCGGATGAGAAGCGAAACGTCTTCGAAGGAAAAACAAGAAAGTCCAGTGGCCTTTTGAAAAAGCCCCTTTGGGACTCTTCCTCTTGAGTGGAGGAGACACTCAAGGTCCTAAAGCCACCCTGTGAATGGCCAAAAAGTTGGCAAACATCACCCAGCTTCAGAGGTTGAGGAAACCAATATGAAACAGAAGTTCTTGGACATTTGCCTTCGGCATATAAGTTGCCCTTACATCATTCTTGTCATGCTTTGCTTCCCAAAGAACTACGCGTCCCTGGAGACTTGGCAAGCTGGACGCAGACCATGTTGATGACCTCTCGGTCTTTATCGGTCCAGCCTTGGCAGGACAGCTTTGGTGGGACGGGAGACAACTCGTGACTTTTTTTTTTCCCTGTTGGCGATCAAAGGACAGCAGAGCTCCTGCTGTGTGTCAACCGAGGAATCTGGACTTTGCACAGACGTGGTCAAAGCTGTCCATCCACACTTTTTATGGAATTTGCTGTGGATTCAGCTGGTGCGCCAAAGTCCGTGTTTTCTTTGGACCTCTTGTTTTCCCCAAAGCTACTACATTTTTTTTTTACAGGTTGATCTGCATGGAGATTAGCTCCTTAGGCTGGCTAAGACAAATTGAAGGGGTGTTGGCGAGAGACGGATGAAAACTCATGAGCGAGTGTCCATCCAACCCCCAAGTGGTCTGTCTCTTTCAGGTCCACGCTTCGCGCAGCAACAACATGTGCATCGTCGGAGGCTTTTCCCAGATGATCCGAGAAGGTGGGCCCAGGTCCCTTTGGCGCGGCAACGGCATCAACGTCTTGAAGATCGCTCCGGAATCGGCTATCAAATTCATGGCTTATGAGCAGGTAAGGCGTCAAGGACCCCCCAAGAGGCAGGGGTGATTTGTGTGTTCCCATGGCTGAGGCCGTTGAGGTAGACTTCTCCAGTCTAAGCATGGGACCTCTTTCTTGGCAGATCAAACGCTTCATCGGCACAGACCAACAGGTGTTGAGGATTCACGAGAGGCTGGTGGCCGGCTCGTTGGCTGGAGCCATTGCACAGAGCAGCATTTATCCCATGGAGGTGAGTTGTCTTCTGTCCTTTGATCCTCTGGGCACGGTTTCAAACGTGGCTGGAGGTTGAAGACCTCAAGAATGACCCCCAATCAGCTGCCATCTTGATCAGAGGTCTCCAAACGTGGCAACTTCAAAGATTTGTGGACTTCAACTCCCAGAACGGGAGGAGGAACTCTGGGAGCTGAAGTCCACGAGCCTTAAGAGTGGCCATGCTTGGAGAGCTTTGATCTTAGATGGACCAGCCTTCAAGGCCATTGTTGATCACGCTGGGAAGAATAACAGGGACTAGACCAGAGGTCCCCAACATTTGTTGGCTGGCAGACCGGGCGGAAAGGGATGGGGGAGCATTTTATGCACATGCGCAAACAGGGCCGCGAGCATGTGCGTGACGCAAACGGGACGGCGCTAGGGCCCACGTGACACTCGCTAGCCCTGCCCTGTTTTTGCACTGCGTGTCACCCCGCAATGCCTCATTTTCGTGCAGTGTGGTGCCCCATTTTCCCACGGCCCAGTGGGCAGCAGGTCATGGCCTGGTAATTGGCTGTGGCCCATCGGTTGGGGACCCCCGGACTAGAAGACTGGAGGGGGGCCAGATTGGGGAAGATGGTTTGAGGGCATTCAACCTTCCCCCTTGACATTCTCAAGGGGGCAGCCTTCATCGGAGACATTAGTGTACCTCTACTGCTCCGTTGCTTTTCCTTGGCGGTTAAATCTCCTGGGCATCGGACCCAGAGGTGCTGTTCCTCTCCTTCCTCCTGCATGGATCACTGACACTCTTCTTCTTCTTCCTCTGGTTGGTGTAGGTTCTGAAAACCCGGATGGCCCTGCGTAAAACCGGGCAGTACACCGGGATGCTGGACGGTGCCAAGAACATCCTGGCCAAAGAAGGACTGGCTGCTTTCTACAAGGGCTACATTCCCAACATGCTGGGCATCATCCCGTATGCTGGGATTGACCTGGCTGTTTACGAGGTAAGCAATTGGATTCCCCCCCTCTCTCATTCTCTCTCTCTTATTCTCTTTCTCTTTCATTCTCTTTCTCTCTTTCATTCTCTCTTTCTCTCCTCTCTCTTTCTCTTTCATTCTCTCTCTCTCTCTCTCTCTTATTGTCTTTCTTTCATTCTTTTTCTCTCTTTCATTCTTTCTCTTTCTCTTTCATTCTCTCTCTCATTCTCTCTCTCTTTCTCTCTATTTTTTTCATTCTCTCTCTTTCTCTTATTCTCTTTCTCTTTCATTCTCTTTCTCTCTTTCATTCTCTCTCTATTATCTATCTATCTATCTATCTATCTATCTATCTATCTATCTATCTATCTATCTATCTATAAAGGGAGGGTTTTTAAAATAAATATTTTACTGATTTTCACAATCAAGTGCTCAATAGACAGCGTGATGACTGAGTCCATTAGTAATTCCGTGGTCCATATAAGCTTCTTCAAACTAAATCCAATATTACACCCTCCAATACATCCTCTCTTCTTCTGATCATAGACATTTTTCCACACTAAGCAAATACAATTCTTATTGCTGTTCGTAAATATACAGTTGAATATCAACATTTGTGACCGTTTTCTAGTAGCATCAATAATATCATTTTAGAATATCTCTTCTAACCAAAACATACCTTCATTGCATTTGCACTCAATGTCCATTTATTCAATCCCTATCCTGTTTTCGCTTTTTTTTTTTCAATTTTAATTTTCCCATCCATGTTCAAAATATCCCAATCATTCATCATTTCGGAACACGTTATATTTGGGTAACCAAACTTCTTAGCATATTCTTATTTCCCTTTTCATACCAAGATAATGATATTCTGTTTACAAATCCTATCTATCTAGTTATAATACTTCTATTTCTAGCGATCTATTCTTAACCTCTAATTAATAATACAACCCCCTCTAAGAGGTCGAAGCTTCTGTTTTCTTCAGTCTTACTCTAGCTTTCTTCTTTTGCCAACTAACTTTCCAGAAAGGGAAGTTCTGAAGATGGTGGCCGATGGCCCTCAAAACCCCAACGTGAAGCTGAAGGTCTAGCGGTCTTCGGCTTCAGCTTCTCTGAAGCTGAACAGGTCCATGCCAAATGGATTTGCTCAAGGCTCTTGACCCGGGTTGGCTTCTCCGTTGACGCTGGATTGTTGACGCTTTCCTTCCAGACGTTAAAAAACAGCTGGCTGCAGCATTACGCCGTGAACAGCGCAGACCCGGGGGTCTTCGTCCTGTTGGCCTGCGGGACCATCTCAAGCACTTGTGGGCAGTTGGCCAGCTACCCGCTGGCCTTGGTGCGGACACGGATGCAGGCGCAAGGTAAGAGGACGCCCCAGGATCTCTGGAGAAACGGCTACAACAGCCGAGGGGTTCTTTTCTGGGAACCTTCAGCCAGCCCTTCAACGCCTCTCTCGTGACTTCTCTTTTCAGCTTCAATTGAAGGCGCCCCCCAGGTGACCATGAGGGGCCTCTTCAAGCACATCCTGAAGACCGAAGGCGCCTTTGGGCTCTACAGGGGCCTGGCCCCCAACTTCATGAAGGTGATCCCCGCCGTCAGCATCAGCTACGTGGTCTACGAGAACTTGAAGATGACGCTGGGGGTGCAGTCGCGGTGACCACCAAAGCGGCCCCTCTGGACTCCTTGATCTAAACCTTGGAGCGACCGCTCCTGGGTGAACAGCCGTTTTCATTCTGTGAATGGGTTGAAGACACTAAAGTTGTGTGAACCAAGCTGTGAAACTCCCAGACCCAGAGGGGCCTGGGGGTGGGTAGGGGGGTGGAGGGGGACAGGGCTGGGGGAGGGGGGGCGGCTTTTATCTTTGTGTTTCTGTCAGAAGCACCAGGGGGGCGAAGGACCAAACCAGGAACATCCCCCCCCTTAATCTACCCTTTGGCCAGGAGACCATCCCAAGCTGTTTGGTGGCTTCTAAGGGAGCAGAAGACTTGGGACAAACCAGGTCCCAGTTTTCCCCCCCCCCTTTTTCTCTTAACGACGCCACTTGGAACAGTAGATCCGTCCTCCATCTTGGCTTCTCTCACTGGGCCGTCCACACATCTACCGCAGCTTCAATTCACAAAAATAAGACCTGCCTTAGGTAGAAATGGCTAAGAGCCAAAAAGAGAGAGAGAGAGAGAGAGAGAGAGAGAGAGAAAACCCACCTTGAAAAACAAAAATTACCTTTGCTGTTTACATAACATTCTGCTGGGCGAGAAGCGATTTACATTACAATCCTTACAATCCTGCAATGTAATTTTTTATTTTAAAAAAAAAACCAAAACCCAGCTTTGGGGGACAAGGAATGTTACTTTATCTTCCTCCTCCTCCTCCTCCTCCTCCTCCTCCTCCTCCTAATGTTACTTTATCTTCCTCCTCCTCCTCCTCTTCTTCTTCTTCTTCTTCTTCTTCTTCTTCTTCTTCTTCTTCTTCTTCTTCTTCTTCTTCTTCTTCTTCTTCTTCTTCTTCTTCTTCTTCTTCTTCTTCTCCTCCTCCTCCTCCTCCTCCTCCTCCTCCTCCCTCTCCTCCTCCTTCTCCCCCCCCCTCCTCCTCCTCCTCTCCCCCCTCAAAAGCTGGTCAGGCAGAGCAGAGAGGTCAATATCTTTGCCATCCTGCAGAAATGAAATGCACTTATTAAAAGGTCTGCCTTTTTGAAGACCCCTTTCAAGGTGGGGTCTTCGCTGCTGATTATCGGGAGGGGGAAAAAAAACACACAAAACCCCTGCTTCCCGTTTGTAACCTATTTTCCCCCACCACCCATTGGCTCTTGAGGGCCCCCCCTTTTTGAGGGGAAACTCTTGGACCCCGTGGGTGTTCTGTCTTTTCTTTAGTTCCTCTAGATCTTTTATCGAGGGACGCCCACACATTGGTTTAGGGTAGGCAAGCGGATTGCAGCCTTATTATTTATTTATATATATATATATTGGGGTGGGTGGGTAACAAGTAGCTTTTGCTACAGGGAGCAAAAGGGGTTAGCTGATAATGGCTGTCTTCACGGGGAATGGAAAGGGTGAGCTGCCTAGGGTGGTTTTTAATCCCTTTTTCCCGCGAGGTTCTTTTCCCAAGAAAAAGGGGAAAATCATAGCAGCCGTATTTCTGACTTTCCCAAGGGCTGCTCAGTCCTCTCGGGGAGGAAATCTCTGACTTTTTCGGAGGCCAGCCTCTCTCATTTCACTCTTTTGTTTTTACTGCTTAGAAACATTATTTATTTTGTATTTATTTGGAAGGTGAGGCACGCCTGCCCATCTCTTTTTATAGATGCGTTGCCGCAGAGTTTTGTTTTGTGTCCTCCCGTATTTTTTGTTAGAGGTTCTCTGTATTTATGTTCTGAATTAAAAACGGAAACATTTTAGTTTTGCACGTTGAAACTTGGAATTCCCCTGGAAGAGGAAGAAAAGAAGAGGAAGAGGAGGTAGCCTCACTGTTCGCCGAAGGTGGCTGACCCTCCTCGGTTTTCCCCCCTTCCGTGAGCGAGTGCTGCCTGCTTTACGTTTGAACCACTGAGTCAGGAGGGAAGAATCTAAGCAAAGGAGGAGAAGGGATGGTGACGGCGGAGAGGATCTTGTTTTCACTTGCACGAGAGTTCGAATTTGCCTCCTCCTTAATCTTCCTTGGGGACTGGGGATGGTTAATGTCCTAACCACGCGTTGGGTTTCGTTGATGTGTTGTCTTCTTTGCTAATGAAAAGGGCTGGTTGGACTCTAGAGGAAAATCTCAGGGAGACCAAAAACAAGCAGACAATTCACCACGAGGTGCCAGTTTTGTTAACGCACAGAAGGCCGCCGTTTGCACTCGGAGGGAAACTACTGCTGCTGCTGGAAGGCTGTTGGGCGTCCCACTGAAGGCGCCTGTTCCAAATTCTCAAGCCTTCATAAAGAGAAGCTACGATCTCCCAAAGCAGCAGCGCCCCAAATGCCCTCCACCCCATCCATTCTCAGCTGCTCTGTGTCCTGAAAAGACTGATTCTGATGGGTGGTTGTGGCATTGCCGAGTGTCCTCTGTGCTTTTGTTGGGACCATCCGCTTGTCTTGCGTTTCTGTCCGGATCGGTGATTAACCACAGCGTTTCCCCCCCCACTCCCCCACTTGTTCTTCTGATGAGTTGTCGTGTTTGTCTAGGCAGCCCTTCCTTCCTTACCATTGGTGGCCTGGAGATAGTGTTTCAGAACACGCAAATCAATGCAAAATTAACCGCCTTGGTAGCTGTAACCTGGGTTTATGAAGAGCAGACGTGAGAAAAAATCCGGAAGTCTTTGATGGTAGGGAACAGTTTGCTAATAAAGGTTTATCATGCTAATATTTCCCCGGCTTCTTTGTGTTTTTTCCCCCCGGTGGTTGATTATCCAAGTATGCCAATTCAGACCTCATCCTGTTCCTATTTTGATCCTTACAGGTGAGCTTCTAGTATAGGTGTTACTTAGCCTATATCAGGGGTGTCAAACTGCCGGCCCAGGGGCCGGATGCATCACACCAAAACCGTGCCTATCTCGTTGCCGGCAATGGAAAAGTCACGATACATCACGACACATCACGTGACGTTGTGACTTTGACACCCCTGGCCTATAGGATCACACGGATTCCCTCGCAATATCCTCTCTGATTTTCCAGTCAAGATGATTCCCTCAGCACATATTCTTCTTGAAGACATCCCGCTTTGGATGGTGGAGGTCCAGAGGCCCTAAATTGTGAGGTGGGCAGTTTTAAGCCCAACACAAGACCAAGATTACGTGCATGGCATTGACTTACATAGGTTGGGCCGCACATGGGAATCCCATCTTTGAACTTCTGTCCCCTATGGCAGGGGTCCCCAACTCTACCGGGCCATGGCCTGTTCAGAACCAGGATGGGCAAGTGCACGCAGCTCCACTTCCACAAGCAGCGGGCGGGCACACGCACTCGCCAAACTCCATTTGTGCAAATGAAGCTGTGTGCGCCTGCCACTCCTACAGAGCCATCCCTCCTTCATCCACCCCCCCGGAAAGGTTGGAGACTGCTGCCCTATGGGGTTTTCTCATTTATCAGGAAGCATTTGAAAATAGCAGCAGTACATTCCATCCAACTCCCTCCTGAACTGGATCAGCTCCTTTTTGCTCCACTAGTATTCCATTTCCTGTTTAGCAATCAAGCTAAAAACCTTCTGTTCAGGTCACAGCTGTTGTTTGGAGCACTCTCTGCTGCTGGGCTCGGGTGCCTATTTCTGGAAGAGATGCTTCCATTTAACCGGTGTCCTCTAGTACTTAAATGGGCAAAATGCTAGCACAGGTTTTGATCCAACAAGAAGCATTGGTTTGGAAAGTGGAAGCTACCTTGTACCTCCTCAAGCAGTAGCACCTAGAGATCCTTGACTAATTTTGGAAACTAAGCAGGACCAATCTTGGTTAGGATTTGTATGGGAGACACCAAGGATTCCAAGACTGGAAAATCAAAAAAGAAACCCTCTCTTAAGGGTTTTCTGGAAAATCGGAATATGGTTTGGCTGATAAGACGATTTCTAAAAGTTCATCTCTGCTCAACATATCTGTCAAGAATGAAACTTGCAGTTGCGTGTCTCTTCGTTTCAACTTGCCATTAGATTGGGGGTGGGGAGGTGTTGCTGTAGAATGGGTTAGATGGAGAAATGAAACCTCTATGATTCAGCTGAAGACACTGAGAGCTTGAAACCCTTCCAAGGGCACCGCAGCAGGTGCGGTGAGGAAGCAGACGGTTCCCATAACAAAGTGAAATTGTTTACATGGACTACATAAGAGATTGGGGCTTTGGCTGGGGAAATTATTGTTTAATTCTATGAACTGGTATCTGGGAACCTCAGAGTTAGTTTTGCTTCCACGTTACTATGCCGTGTATTCAACAGACAGTAAGGTTTTCGGAAACAAGATGGATTATTTGGATTCTCCAGCTGGATGTTGACAATATCTTTAGAAGAAATCATTTAAGGAATCCCCAGAATTGCAATGCTGGTTCCCCACAATGGGTGACCATTCTGGCTGGCTTCTTTCCACAGAAGAACTTCCTAAAAGCAGGTAGGACCGCCTCCTTTGGCACTCATGATACTGGAGCAGTGATTGGTGCCAAATGACAGGAACGGAAGTCATTTTAATTGCTACATCCCCAGGAACGAATGTTAATATGATAGCACAAGCCAGCTCAAAAGGACCTACATAGCTTGTCCAGGAGAGGGAGACTTTTGCAAATAGATTGGCATGTTGTGTGGTGAACTTTCCAGGGATGGTGAAATCCCCTCTTGACTCAAAGCACCAGTAGCAGAGTTTGCATGATGAGTTGAGACATTCTCAACGAGGATAACTCAAAAGTTGTAGACGAGAAATCTTCCAAGCTTACAGGTGATTCAGCTCATCAGTTTTAGGGTCAATTAGACAGAGCCCACTGCAAACACCCCTCCCCGATTTTGCTACTCCCAGAATTCCTGACAAAATGAAAGGCAACGTTATGATTATCCACAAAACAATCTCTTAGCTGCAAAAGAAAACAAGACCTAAAGTCTATGAAGATCACAAATCCCAATGGATGTGAGCAAACTCTTCTTGTTGGGTGTTACTGTGGTTCTTCTCGCACATCCATGAAGAGTAGTCCATGGTCACCCAGATATCACGACCCATGTTTTGAAGAGTAGCGCATAGCTTTGGTTAGGTTCAAGATATAGCAAACTGGACTTCTCCAACACCTTAGTGGGGTCTTCAAGGTCTCCCCCCAAGTTCTTGCCAGATATGCAAAAAAATTGGAAGAACCACCATCTTTCTTCTCCACAGTTCCAGGTCTTTAGGACTGATTACCCATGGAACTATTCTTCATTTCAGGTCACCCTTGGCAGCAAGTTGAGACTGGTCCAATGCAAGGAGAAGGACCTTTGTTCTTTACAGACCAAAGTCTCCTGAGATCCACCTTTGAGTCCGTCGCTAAACATGGTGCAATCCTGTGTGGATTGTAGTGACAGGAGATGACTTATTTCATTGGTGGTTTCTAGTCTGCTGAGCGTGGGGAGAGAGGAGCTAGTGTGCAAATATTTGGCTCTGAGATGTGTAGATTTCCCTTAGGTGAACTTCTTATGAAAGAGGTCCTCTGTGTTGAAAAATAGGCAACTTTGGTTGAAGGAGGAAGGTTTCTGCCTAACATGGGTTTTAGGAGGGTGACTGCCTGAGGGCTCCAAGCCAAGAGCTGGGTCTCTAAAGGGTAGTAAGAGATTGGTTGGCCCTTCAAGAAAACGTTTTAGAGCAGGGGTCTTCAAACTTGGCCCTTTTGTGACTTCTGGACTTCAACTCCCAGAATTCCTCAGCCAGCAGGGGTCTTCAAACTTGGCCCTTTTATGACTTGTGGACTTCAACTCCCAGAAGTCAAAATGTCCTACCTAAAAGCAAAGGTGAAACCATGGTATAGCTGCTAGGGAAACTGCACAAATGCTCACGAAGACGTATTTCAAAGAAGGCTTTGTATTTTATGGACCATCAACCTCCGCTCGAAAACTGGCATGTACACGTTCAAAAAGTCCACGTCTTTTTCGACTGTGTTGTGAGAAAAATGTTGTTGGGTGTCAGGTTTGGCAATAAGGTGGACTTCCATTGCTAACTAAGGCCAGGGGTGTAGCAGTCCATCAGGCAGATTTGACAAGGGAGTGAAAGGCTTCAATTCGGCAGTCAGGAGAACACTTTTTCATCTGCTGTGACGGTTTTGTCAGCTAGAATGGGGTCCTTTTTCTCTCGGGCAACGCATTTCTCTTTGGTGTCCTGAAAATCAGAATGTTTTATCCCCTTCTAGTTCAAATAAACTTGCTTTTGACATGTACATGTTTTATGAGAATGACCTTTCTCTGGTCCCCTACACAACCAGGTAGCATTTGCCCGTGAGACCTCTTAGAAGAGGTCTTAGATGTTTCTTCTAAGATGATCTTAGAAGAGGTCTCACATATATGTAAGACCAACAGTACAGTTCCATGTATTTTGGAGAAGCTACCCCAAAAGACGTTTCATTCCCAATGGACAAATTGGTCATGAAGTGTTGGAGCTTGGAAATGGCCATGGAGAAGTCAGAAGCCAAACCTTGAGGTTGGGTTGAGTTGAGTAGACTGCTAGGAGGGGTCTGGGTTATTCTCCAGTGGTTTGGAATAGAGTGTAACTCCAGTTAAATGGAGAGCAGAAGAAAAATCTTAGGGGAGTTAAGAAATATTAAGAAATATTTCAAAGGTTGCCATGCAGAAGATGGGTAGATGTCTTCTCCAAATTCTGTTTAAAACTTAGAACAGGGGTCTTCAAACTTGGCCCTTTGATGACTTGTGGACTTCAACTCCCAGAATTCTTCAGCCAGGCACGCCTGGCTGAGGAATTCTGGGAGTTGGAGTCCACAAGTCATCAAAGGGCCAAGTTTGAAGGCCCCTGCCTTAAAAGGACCTTCTTAACATGAAGAGCTCCGCTCTTCAAAACCTGCCGTGTATCTTTCTTCCTTCACAACATGATTCCCTACCTTACTCTCAACGTCCTTGAGGACAAGTTGCCTCCTGAGAACGCCTCTTTGGGACAACCAGGACCTGGATGACGGAGAATCTCCCTAGACCTCCACCCATCCCCTAGTAGTCGCAACTCTTCTGTTCTTGTTGGGAAGTCACTTATCAGACACACTTCAATAATGAGCACCCAACTCTGCCCGGGGCCACGTTTAAATGGCTTGGAGGCACCCTACAACGCTAGGCAAACAGCAGAACGTTCCACAGCTACACAAACACAACTAATAACCCTCCCAAAGTTCCAGCCACCGACCTCCTTCCACCAGGAGGAGCGTCAACCAGGACCTTTTTGCCTCTGCATTCCAACTTCTCTGTCCCCCTCCCAACGCTTCTGGGGCATGAATGGAGGTCCTTCATCCCTCTAAAAGCGAGAGGACAACACTGCCCTTCACCCCAGAGACACCCAGAGGAGAAAGTCCTCTCTTTAACTCCCGTCGCCCTTACACACCGCCCCGCCTTGGCTATTTAGGGTGGTGATGCTGGGACTAAAGAAGTGCATTTTTCCACCCATTTCTTTCCCTCCCCCTGTATGGAGATCTGTTCCAGCCCGAACAGGAAGCCACGGAGAGAAAGAAAAGCGTATAGGTAGAAATATTAATGAGGCTTTCCTTCTCCCTCCCTCCCTCCCTCTTTTATAAAGGGCTCCATTGAAAAGGGTTTTAAGGGGAGGGAGAATACGAGCCTTCAGGGACCCGGCGTTTATTCGGCCAAACGCAAAGAAATGGTATGAATTTTTTAAAACCCTCTTCTTCCATCTGGTCTGAGAGGCAGGAGCTGAGGGGGCCAAGGGAACGAAGAGGCTTTTTTTGAAATGGACAACAGAACAACAGAGTTGGAAGGGACCTTGGAGGTCTTCTAGTCCAGCCCAGTGCTCAAGCAGGAGACCTGCCTAGATCATTTCAGTCTCTTCTTGAAAACGTCCAGTGATGAGGGAGGGAGGAAGAGAAAGAAAGAAAGAAAGAAAGAAAGAAAGAAAGAAAGAACGAAAAAGAAAGAAAGAAAGAAAGAAAGAAAGAAAGAAAGAAAGAATAGTAGAATAACAGAGTTGGAAGGGACTTTGAAGGTCTTCTAGTCCAGCCCAGTGCTCAAGCAGGAGACCTGCCTAGATCATTTCAGTCTCTTCTTGAAAACCTCCAGTGATGAGTGAGGGAGGAAGGAAGGAAGGAAGGAAGGAAGAAAAAGAAAGAAATAAACAAAAAAAGAAAGAGAATAGCAGAATACCAGAGTTGGAAGGGGCCTTGGAGGTCTTCTAGTCCAACCCCCTGCTCAAGCAGGAGACCCCAGACCATTCCAGACAAATGGCTGTCCAATCTCTTCTTAAAAAACCTCTGGCGATGGAGCATCCACAACTTCTGGAGGCCAGCCATTCCCCTGATGAACTGTTCTAAGGGTCAGGAAATCGCTCATTTCCAGAAAAAGAAGAACCAAAAGACACCTCCATGTCTACTTTTCCTCGTTCTTTTCTTCGGGGTCAGAGTCTCAAGGAACTCCAAAGTTGGCAGGAGGAGACCCAAGTTTGAGAACGTGGCAGTTGCACATTCAGGGTACATCTGGGTGGAAAGCTCCTTCTCAATCAATCTCTGTTTGGGCAGTTGTGAGAATCCCACTAACTCAGCGGCAAGAGGCCAAAGTCAACGAGGAAATCTACAGGCCTGATTCTTCTTACAGGGCGTTTAAAGGGTCTTTATTCTCCCATGGGCTGGTCTCCCAGTTGAAGAGGTTAATTTGGCACACGAGAAGCCACACCTTAATACCCGGGGCAGAAATGCCAACCCAGGTGGACTGTAGGTTTACTGTTCCCACCCGGGTCTGACTGGCTATCATCAACAAAAGAGCTCGTTTCTCCAATCCTCCAATCAATGGGGTGAAGCCACATCTCTTCAAAATAAAAATAAAAAAAATGAAAGGATCTGCAGGTACGAGGAAAAGGGTCCCCCCCAATTTCTGTGGCTAAAGCAAGACAGTCGTCACTGTGACTTTTGTCCCGTTTTACGACCTTTCTGTGAAGCGAATCGCTGCGCTGGTTAAGTTAGTTACCCGGTCATTAAGGGAACCTGCCTCCCTCATTGACTAGCTTGCAATCTCAGTTTCTTTCTGGTATATATGTGTGTGTGTGTGTGTATGTGTTAAAAAAGAGGGCTTGCTTGTTTAGAAGCTTGCAATCTCACTTTCTCTGTGGTATATATATAATAATAATGATGATGATGATAAAGTTGGAAGGGACCTTGGATGCCATCTAGTCCAACCCCCTGCTCAGGCAGGAAACCCTATACCATTTCGGACAAATGATCTGTCCAGTTTCTTCTTAAAAACTTCCAGTGTTGGAGCATTCACCGCTTCTGGAGGCAGGTTGTTCCACTGGTTAATTGTTCTCACTGTCAGGAAGTTTCTCCTTAGTTCCAGGTTGCTTCTCTCCTTGGTTAGTTTCCATCCGTTGCTTCTTGTCCTGCCTTCAGGGGCTTTGGAGAATAGCTTGACTCCCTCTTCTTTGGGGCAGCCCCTGAGATATTGGAAGACTGCTATCATGTCCCCCCTCGTCCTTCTCTTCATTAAACTAGACATACCCAATTCCAGCAGCCTTTCCTTATATGTTTTAGCCTCCAGTCCCCTGATCATCTTTGTTGCTCTTCTCTGCACTCTTTCTAGAGTCTCAACATCTTTTTTACATCGTGGTGACCAAAACTGGATGCAGCATTCCAAGTGTGGCCTTACCAAGGCCTTGTAAAGTGGTATTAATACTTCACGTGATCTTAATTCTATCCCTCTAATGTGTGTGTGTGTGTGTGTGTGTGTGTGTGTTAAGCAGGTTCGCTTAACGACCGGGTGACTAAGTTAACAAGTGCAGTGATTCACTCAACAGAAAGGGTTGGTTCATACTTACGACCGTTGCTGGCTGTCCCAAGGTCACGTGATTTTGCCAAGCTAAATCCCTGGGGGGAGGCCGATTCGCTTAACGACCGGGTTGCTCACTTATGGACTGCAGCGCTTACTTAACGGTGGCGAGAAAAGTCGTAAAACGGGCCCAGACTCACTTCACACACGCCTCGTTGGGCTCCCTTGAGGTTGTAAGCTGAGGACTACCGGTGCTATATTTGATGCTTTAGGTTTTGTTTTATTTCTACACCATTTCGGAGTTCGCCTCCCAACAGTCCAGCATCCTTTCTCGGCAAACCCCTTCTCCTGCCTCACAAAGGATGATTACTTAGGAAAGTGAAAAGTCAGATGAAAGATTAAAGTTTCCCAAATTACACCTAGACGTACAAATTACACGTACTCCCTCGCGCGGAGACAAGGCCCCAAGCTTTGATCAAATGGAACTTCCCTTTCCGTCAGCATGACTCCGCAGGTGATTTGAAGTCTCCGGGCTAAATTATATTGTTGGCTGGAGAGCTTTTTTCCTCTAATTAATATTAGAAGAAGGGGAAGAGAAAAAAAAAATTGCTGCCTTTTTTTTACCACCGTTTTTTTCTTAATCAACTCCGAGCCAAATGTTTTAACTTGAAAGAGCTGGAGGTGAATAATGTGATTTATTCCTCCAAATGAGTTTGTCCTTCCGGGAGACATTTCAAGGTTGTTTGGCCACAAGCTGGCAGGGCCAAGACAGCTATTTTTTATTTTATTTTTAATTTTTTTTACATTTTGCAAGTTGGTAGGAAAGGGAAACGAAGCTTTGTCTGGAATAAAATGGTTATTATTGCCCGGTATTTCACGTTGGGTGGGGGGGGGGGAGAGGCAGTATTCTCCCTAGGCTGCAAAACAATTGTTGCCTCTGGTTTTTCTTTCTGAGCCAGCTTTAAATAGTTCCATGCAGCATTGAGAAATTGAGATTGCAAGTTTCTAAACAAGCAAGCCCTCCTTTTTTTTAACACACATATATATATACCAGAGAGAAACTGAGATTGCAAGTTTCTAAACAAGCAAGCCCTCCTTTTTTTTAACACACACACACACACAAACACACACACATATATATACCAGAGAGAAACTGAGATTGCAAGTTTCTAAACAAGCAAGCCCTCCTTTCTCTCCCCCCCTCTCTCTCTCACTCACACACACACACACACACACACACACACACACACACACACACACACACACACACACACGTCTACCTGAATTAGATGGTTTGGTCCCTGGCTCAAAAACAGTAACGGTGAGAGGGACCTTGGAGTCACTTAAACATGAGCCAGCTGTGTGCGGCAGCCGCCAAAAAAGCTAATACAATCCTTGGTTGTGTAAACAGAGGCATAGGATCAAGATCACGTGAAGTCTTAGTACTGCTTTATAAAGCCTTAGTAAGGCCACACCTGGAATGAAGCATCCAGTTTTGGTCACCACGATGTAAAAAAGATGTTGAGACTCTGGAAAGAGTGCAGAGAAGAGCAACAAAGATGATCAGGGGCCTGAAGGCTAAATCATACAAGGAACGGTTGCAGGAATTGGGTATGTCTACTTTAATGAAGAGTACGACTTGGGGTGACATGATAGGGGTCTTCCAATAACTCAGGGGCTGCCCCAAAGAAGAGGGAGTCAAGCTGTCCTCCAAAGCATCTGAAGGCCGGACAAGAAGCAACAGAAGGGAACTAATCAAGGAGAGAAGCAACCTAGAACTAAGGAGAAATTTCCTGACAGTGAGAACAATTAATCAGTGGAAGGGCTTGCCTCCAGAAGTTGTGGGTGCTCCATCACTGGAGGTTTATAAGAAGAGATTGGACAACCATTTGTCTGGGATGGTATTGAATCTCCTGCTTGAGCAGGGGGTTGGGCTAGAAGACCTCCAAGGTCCCTACCAACTGTGATTCTATGGATTGTCTCCAGAAATTGCAACTGCTCCATCAATGGAGATTTTAAAGAAGAGAATGGACAACCATTTGTCTGAAACGGTATAGGGTTTCCTGCTTGAGCAGTATTTGGAGGAGAAGATCTCCAGGGTCCCTTCCAACTGTGTCATTCCATCATTCTGTTGTTGCAAGAATCTTTTTTTTTATTTTTCATGTTGCAGATCCAGCTGGGGGAGAAGAAAGACAGCATGGGGGATTCCTGGATACTCTCCTGACTGATCCACACGGCAAAGGGTGGAGTGGATTCCTTCCCAGGTAGAGAACATGGGTGAGTCTGGGCAGCTTTGTGTTGAGTTGGCGAAGGCCGTCGGCTGGAAGGACAGAAGTTGGATTTGTGTGCTGTGAAAAGCATCTTTCTTCTGGGCCTCGGGGCTGGCAGCTGGTTGGCACCGAGGGTTTGGAAGGCGAGACCAATCTGAGGTCAGGCCCCATGCCCATCTCAGCTCAACAGGGAAGGCACAGAGCTGTTCTGCCATGTTGCCAGATCCAACATCTCCAGTTGGCCAACGCCTTCATTCCCACCCTGCAAAAATATTGCCAAGTAATCAGAAGGTTGCAAATTGTGTTCGGGGAAGGCAAACGAAATGGGGAAGAGATGTTCAGCGTAGATTCAGCTCTTGTTTTCCTCTTCCTTCCCCCTTTTCCCCCCCAAAATGAACATCTTTCGTCAGACGGAGTCATCCTAGCTCGCTTCCCTTCTGCGTGTAAAAGGAAGTGTGTGTGTTTGTCTGTGTGTAATTCTGTAAGATAAGAGACAAAGCTTAAAATTTCCCAGGAAGAAGATTGAGAAATAGATATTGTAGAACAGCTTGGTTTGGAATTCTGTGTCCAGTTCTGCTCACCAAGAAACCCAACAGATGTTGAGATTCTAGAAAGAGCGCAGAGAAGAGCAACAAAGGGGTCTTCTACTACTTGAGGGAAGAAGAGGGGGTTGACTCATCCTCCAAAGCATTTCCCAAGGTGCCGTCCGCAAGCTGGTTTCATTTTGTCCCGCCTTGACCTGAAAGAAGCCACTGGTTCCAAGCTACCTTTGGATGCTCTGCGGTCTTTAACCACCAGCTATGATTAGCCTCTTGAGATCTGTAATCTGCCTTAAGGTTCTGCCTTGAAGACCACTTGCTAAATTAAGCCTTAAAAGGTTGGGCGACTTTGAATTTAATTTCTTCATTCAAGTAAGGGCCAAGATGGGACAGCTGGAGATGGGCTTGCCAAAGGCCCCAGGTGCAAGACCTCGGCTTCTTCACACCAAAGGATCTAAGGCAGCCTATCAGTGGATCAAGCCCAAATCTTATCTAGCCTGCACAGAATACCCAAAGCCATTTCTTGATGCCTAACGTGGCTGGCTGGCTGGCTTGCCAAGAGAGCGAAATTTGAATCCAGATCGGGCTGCAACTGAGATTGGCTGGACGGCTCTCCTACTCTCCTTCATCCCTTTTGATGCGTACTCAGGGAGGCTGAACTCTTGAGGAGAAACACACTCCTGGACTCCTCCTCCTCCTCCTCCTCCTCCTTTCTCCTTCTTTCCTCCTCCTCCTCTTCCTCCTCTCCCTTTCCACAGACCCTCTTCCCTTCTAGCACTGATGTTGTTACCTAGTTGGGTCATGAAACATCTGCAAGAAAACCCCCAAGCTGAGAAAGCACCAATGCCTTGGTAAGGCCACACTTGGAATACTGCATCCAGTGTTGGTCACCACGATGTAAAAAAGATGTTGAGACTCTAGAAAGAGTACAGAGAAGAGCAACAAAGATGATTAGGGGACTGGAGGCTAAAACATATAAGGAAAGGCTGCTGGAATTGGGTATGTCTGGTTTAATGAAGAGAAGGACGAGGGGGGACATGATAGCCGTGTTCCAATATCTCAGGGGCTGCCCCAAAGAAGAGGGAGTCAAGCTATTCTCCAAGGCGCCTGAAGGCAGGACAAGAAGCAACGAGTGGAAACTAATCAAGGAGAGAAGCAACCTGGAACTAAGGAGAAACTTCCTGACAGTTAGAACAATTAACCAGTGGAACAACCTGCCTTCAGAAGCGGCAAATGCTCCAACACGGGAAGTTTTTAAGAAGAGACTGGACAGCCATTTGTCTGAAATGGTAGAGGGTTTCCTGCCTGAGCAGGGGGTTGGACTAGATGACCTCCAAGGTCCCTTCCAACTTTACTATTATTATTATTAAGGTCCCCACAGCCCTTTTTGTCCTCCTCCTCCTTCTTCTCCTCCTCCTCCTCCTTCTCCTCCCCCTTTCCACAGACCCTATTCCCTTCTAGCACTGATGGTGTTACCTAGTTGGGTCATGAAACTTCTGCAAGAAAACCCCCAAGCTCAGAGAGCACCAAGGACCCCACAGCCCTCCTCCTCCTCCTCCTCCTCCTCCTCCTCCTCCTCCTCCTCCTCCTCCCCCTTTCCACAGACTCAATTCCCTTCTAGCCCTGATGATGTTACCTAGTTGGGTCATGAAACCTCTGCAAGAAAAGAACCAAGTTCGGAGAGGACCTCCAGACAAACACTTCTGCCTAACAATATTCCTGACACATGCTACCCTCTTTTTCCGGGTAGAGGGTTTTATTAATTTATTTTGATCACTCTGGCTGCAGTAACATTATCCCGATATAAAGAGAGAGAGAGAGAGAGAGAGGTCTAACGCATGCATTTTAGCTTATTTTGGGTTCTAGATGAATTGGTCTTTGGGTCTAATCCCTCTAACTTAGAGAAGACCATTAATTGGGGGTTCTTGAGTCGCAGGAACCGCTGTTTCCACAGCACAACGTCTGTCTCCCTGGCGTTGACTTCTGTCCTAGAAGTAGCCTGCTGGGATTAATCTATCCCTGGCTTTGTGTTCCTCCTGACAAGGGGAGTTTGTCTACAAAGCAGTCGGGTTTTTTTCCTGCTTAGGAAGAGGTTCCCGCAGCCAACAAAACAAAAGCAAGCCAAAACAACCCACAAAGAGCTCCAGTGGTGAAGAGATGGAGCTGATAGCTGCCTGGGCTCCTTGGGAGACGCCAATGAAAAGAGTGAGCCAACCTCCCATCTCCTGCCGGTTCTGACAACGCTGAAGCCAAGATGTGTGGTGTACCTAAGTCTTTGTTTAACAAGAAGAAGAAGGAGGAAAAAAAAAAGGATGCAGTTTTGGAGATCCTCTGATTCCTTCCTTCTCCTTTTATCCTCCTCCGTGGCTTCCTGCTTGCATAATGAGGTGAGATGGAGGGACCAAGGTCTGGTTTCGTAACCCCTTTTCCTGTGCTTGGCCAGTTCTCATCCAAACAACTTTGGAATGGAATGGAATGGAACAGAACGGAATAATAAAATACAGGAATAAAATAGAGTAGAGTAGAGTAGAGTAGAGTAATAAAATACAGGAATAGAATAGAATAGAATAGAATAGAATAGAATAGAGTAGAGTAGAGTAGAGTAGAGTAGAGTAGAGTAGAGTAGAGTAGAGTAGAGTAGAATAGAATAGAATAGAATAGAATAGAATAGAATGGAATGGAATGGAATGGAATGGAATGGAATGGAACGGAACGGAACGGAACGGAACGGAACAGAACAATAATAAAATACAGGAATAGAATAGAGTAGAGTAGAGTAGAGTAGAGTAGAGAAGAGTAGAGTAATAAAATACAGGAATAGAACGGAACGGAACAGAACAGAACAGAATAGAATAACAGAGTTGGAAGGGACCTGGGAGGTCTTCTAGTCCAGCCCCTGCTCAGGCAGGAAACCCTGTACCATTTCAGACAAGTGGCTGTCCAGTCTCTTCTTAAAAACTTCCAGTGTTGGGGCATTCACAACTTCTGGAGGCAGGTTGTTCCACTGGTTAATTGTCCTCGCTGTCAGGAAGTTTCTCCTTAGTTCTACCTTGCTTCTCTCCTTGATTGGTTGCCATCCATACCTTCTTGTCCTACCTTCAGGTGCTTTGGAGAATAGCTTGACTCCCTCTTCTGGATTCAACCTAGAAATAAGGAATAATTTTCTGAACGTGAGAACAATCAACCAATGGAACAGAAGTTGCTTTCAGAAGTTGTGGGAGCTTCATCACAGGAAGCTTTCGAGAAGAGACTGGACTGCCATCTTTTAGAAATGGTATAGATAGGGTCTCCTGCTTGAGCAGGGGGTTAGATTAGAAGACCTCCAAGGTCCCTTCCAGCTCTATTGAGATTGATTGATTGAATTCAAGATATATGGTGGCATGCCCCAAACCTCAGCCAGGAGCTCCTACAATTCAGAGAGTAAAGGTGGGCTCACAGGTAATCTGTTCCCCTTTGTCCTAAGTCCCCTCCCTAATCAACCAATGGAACAGCTTGCCTTCAAATGTTGTGGGAGCTTCATCATTGGAAGCTTTCAAGAAGAGAATTAGAAAGGGAACTGGCAAGGGTCGTGTGTTTAGAATCCCTTCCTCTGAGTTTTCTAATTCACTGGAGACTTGGGTGGAATTTCTGGGCACCCCCCCAAAGATAAAATCCAGGAATTCTAAGAAGATGATGGAGGAACTGGCCTGCTTTACCTGGAGCGTGCCTTCAGGAATCGTGGGTGCTCCATCGCTGGAGGTTTTTAAGAAGAGACTGGACAGTCACTTGTCTGAGATGGAGTAGGTTCTCCTGCCATCTGTCAGAAATGGTGTAGGGTCTCCTGCTTGGACAGGGGGTTGGACTAGATGACCTACATGGTCTCCTCCAGCTCTGTTATTCTATTCTAGCCCAGATCTTTGACGATCGGGGCCATTAAAACAGAAACGCACGAAGAAGGTTGCCATTTCAACGGACCAACAGTTTACTGATGGATTTTTCAAGGTGTTTCTTCTTACAAACCGATTTTTTTATTTTTATTTTTTTTTAATCAGTAAAGCGAGCCGGTGTTTGGGGGACAGTTGGCTCACAATTACAGCTCTCCCAGCCCGAGAAAGACATAATTATAGTTCCGGACACACCAAACACCCATGGAAAGTTTAGTCTTGGCTCTGCCAGAAATAACGAAGCAAAGCAAAAAAAAAAGGGAGCAGGAAAGCCCAACATTAAATCAGGCAGAACAAGAAGCTACTTATTAAGTCCCACTACAAGAGGCTCTGAAAAAGCTCGCCGCAGCACATCGCAGAGGACAGAGAAGGGGCTATGCCTTCCCAGCTCTGCTTAACTTCACATTTTGAAGGATATTTTTTATTTGATTTAAAAAAACAAAAAAAAAACCAACACCCAAAACCCGGAGAGCCCTCCACCCGCTTACTCTCAGCCAAAGCTAGCTATTGATTCTTAACATTGAGAATTGATGCATTTTTTTTTATTTTAACCTGGGGAGGGTCCTCAGATGCCCTCGGTCCCAACCCACGAGCACGTCTTGCGTCCAGGTCTTGCTGAAATATCTCCCGACGGGTTGGGTTGCGAGAATGAGAAAGGGAACTGGCAAGGGTTGTGTGTTTAGAATCCCTTCCTCTGAGTTTTCTAATTCACTGGAGACTTGGGTGGAATTTCTGGGCACCTCCCAAAGATAAAATCCAGGAATTCTAAGAAGATGACCGAGGAACTGGTTTGCTTTACCTGGAGCTTGCCTCCAGAAATCGTGGGTGCTCCATCGCTGGAGGTTTTTAAGAAGAGACTGGACAGTCACTTGTCTGAGATGGTGTAGGTCCCCCTGCTTGAGCAGGGGGCTGGACTAGAAGACCTCCAAGGTCCCTTCCAGCTCTATTCTATTCTTTCTTTCTTTCCTTCCTTCCTTCCTTCCTTCCTTCCTTCCTTCCTTCCTTCCTTCCTTCCTTCCTTCCTTCCTTCCTTCCTTCCTTCCTTCCTTCCTTCCTTCCTTCCTTCCTTCCTTCCTGTGGAACAGCTTGCCTCCAGAAATCGTGGGTGCTCCATCTCTGGAGGTTTTTAAGAAGAGACTGGACAGCCACATGTCTGAGATAGTTTAGATTCTCCTGCTTGAGCAGGGGGGCTGGACTAGAAGACCTCCAAGGTCCCTTCCAGCTCTATTCTATTCTATTCTATTCTATTCTATTCTATTCTATTCTATTCTATTCTATTCTATTCTATTCTTCCTTCCTTCCTTCCTTCCTTCCTTCCTTCCTTCCTTCCTTCCTTCCTTCCTTCCTTCCTTCCTTCCTTCCTTCCTTCCTTCCTTCCTTCCTTCCAGTGGAACAGCTTGCCTCCAGAAATGGTGGGTGCTCCATCGCTGGAGGTTTTTAAGAAGAGACTGGACAGCCACTTGTCTGAGATGGTTTAGATTCTCCTGCTTGAACAGGGGGGCTGGACTAGAAGACCTCCAAGGTCCCTTCCAGCTCTATTCTATTCCAGATTCTAGAGAGGCTGACACACAGTTGTGTGTTTGCTTCTTGATGATTGTAATTCAAGCAGAGAACTCCGGAAGGAAGCAGATATTTCTTTAGCGGGCAGTAAGACACATACACACACACATTACCTAGCTGGGTAATGAGATGTCTGCAAGAAAACAACCAGGGCACCAAGGAGCGCACAGTTCAACCCTGAGCTACAAATATTATTTTCTATTGTTGTTGTTAGTTGCGAAGTTGTGTCCGACCCATCGCGACCCCATGGACAACGTTCCTCCAGGCCTTCCTGTCCTCTACCATCTTCTGGAGTCCCTTTAAGCTCATGCCTCCTGCTTCAGTGACTCCATCCAGCCACCTCCTTCTCCGTCCTCCCCTTCTTCTCTTGCCCTCCATCTTTCCCAGCATCAGGCTCTTCTCCAGTGAGTCCTTCCTTCTCCTTAGGTGGCCAAAGGACTTGAGTTTCAACTTCAGGATCTGGCCTTCTAAGGAGCAGTCAAGGTTGATCTCCTCTAGGACTGACCGGTTTGATGGCCTTGCAGTCCAGGGGACTTGCAGGAGTCTTCTCCAGCACCAGAGTTCAAAGGCCTCCATTCTTTGGTGCTCAGCCTTTCTTATGGTCCAACTTTCACAGCCATACATTGCACCTGGGAAAACCATGGCCTTGATAATCCTTCCATTCCCCACCATCCAGTCAGAGCTGAAGAAGCTTCTGGGATGAGAAGCGAAACGTCTTCAAAGAAAAACAAGACAGTCCAGTTGCCTCCTGAAAAAGCACCTCTGGGCTTCCCTTTTACCCATTACTTCTTAATATTTCCCTGCCTGAAGCTTTGCACGTCTTTGTGGCTCCAGTCTATTCATCTACGGGACACAGCTCCGGCGATTCACCCCTGCTCAATTTTTTTAACCAATTGGAAACCAAAGTGGACCTTCTTTCCACTCTCCCACCTGGCGAAAGAGAAACATCTTTTAAGACCCCCCAAAGCAAACTTTGTCTCAAAGGGGGTGGGCCTCCTGGCTTTTCGGTGGTCCAGGAACAAAGGCCCCGAGTGTCCTGGGAAAGAATGCCAAACATTTGACATCAAACAGTGGCCGAGATTTAAACATGTCACGGGCCGTGTCATTTCTCAAAAGCTCCTTCAGATGTTTCAGGAGGCACCAGGGCTGGGAATGGACCGAAACGAACAAACCTCACTTTGATCTCCTTAGCTTTCTCGCTCATCACTAATCTGGGGATCATTTCATGGGACAACATTCGCCCGTGGAGCGGATCCATTTGTGAACGTGACAGAGCAGCAGAGATGTCCCTTCGCCGCCTCCTCCGTGGAAGAAGGAATCCACGGCCAATTGGACAGCCCATCCCGAATCTGGAATTTGTCAGGGAAGGAAAAGACTCTGATTTACACCTTGAGTGCAGAGATCCCTCCACTTTACAATACTTCACTTAGTGACTGTTTGAAGTTGCAAAAAGTGACTTGCGACCGTTTTTCACTGTTGCGGCATCCCCGGGGTCACGTGATCAAAATTCAGATGCTGGGCAACTGACTCCTATTTACGATCCCCGTGGACACGCGATCCCCTTTTGCGAGAAGCGAAGTCAACGGGGAAGCCAAATTTACTCAACAACCATGTTACTCATTTAACAAGCGTAGTGTGTCACTTAACAACTGGGGCAAGATGGGCCGTGTAATGGGGGCAAAACTCACTTTTCTTGAAAACCTCTGGCGATGGAGCACCCACAACTTCTGAAGGCAAGCCATTCCGTTGATTAATTGTTAAAAACTGTCAGGAGATTTCGCCTTCCTTCTAGGTTGGTTCTCTCCTTGGTGAGTTTCCATCTGTTGCTTCTTGCCCTGCCTTCAGGCGCTTTGGAGAATAAATCTGAATAACAGAGTTGGAAGGGACTTTGGAGGTCATCTAGTCCAACCCCCTGCTCAGGCAGGAAACCCTAACCATTTCAGACAAATGGTTGTCCAGTCTCTTCTTTAAAACCTCCAGTGTTGGAGCACTCATATCTTCTGGGGGCAAGTTGCATTGCATTGCACGGTATTTATTAACAGAATAACAGAGTTGGAAGGGACCTTGGAGGTCTTCTAGTCCAACCCCCTGCTCAAGCAGGAGATCTTTTACTATTTCAGCTATGGATTTGGCACGTTCTCCATCTCCGAAAGTTCTTAGAAGGTTGGTCAACTGCCCAAGACAATGAGGTCAACGAGTTTTCCTACACAGTAATAATAATAATAATAATAAAGTTGGAAGGGACCTTAGAGGCCATCTAGTCCAACCCCCTGCTTAGGTAGAAAACTCTACACCATTTCAGACAAATGGTCGTCCAATCTCTTCTTAAAAACCTCCAGTATTGGAGAACCCACAACCTCTGGATTCCAGCTGTCCCACTGATTAATCTCACTGTCTGGAAATTTCTTCTTAGTTCTAGCTTGCTTCTCTCCTTGGTGAGTTTCCATCCGTTGCCTCTTGTCCTGCCTTCAGAAAGTGCTTTGGAGAAGAGGTGGACCCCCTCTTCTTTGTGGCAGCCCCTCAAATATTGCAACGCTTTTATTATGTCACCCCTGGTCCTTCTCTTCATTAGACCAGACATACCCAATTCCTGCACCCGTCCTTCATACGATTTAGCCCCTCCAGATCCTTTAATCCTCTTCCTTGCTCTTCACTGCGTTCTTTCCAGAGTCTCAACATCTTTTTTAATAAAGCAGGTCTGAACTCCATTCATCTCGGGAGCCGTTTCTGAAAGAACTTGTCCTGTACCTTTGCGGTCAAATGAGATGACCTTTTTTTTTAGCGTCGGCCTGTAATTTGTGGACTGTTATTTCTAAGGTATGTTTATGAGCTCAGAGACTTTTTTCGAGAGGCCAGCTTGCCCAGGAGAATTCAGATGTGACAGGGGGGGGGAGCAGGTTGGTGCGTTTGAGCGGGTGTTAGAAAAAATAAACGCACAAGAGGGAATTGTGTTTGTCGGTCCAGGGTATAGAATTTCATTTTTTTTTCCTTAAAAAAAAAAAAAGTGACGATCTGGTGGGAGAAGGCTGGATTCGTCCTCGCCGACATCAAATATGCCCGAAAGTTTAGTCTCACTTCTAAAAGGATGGTAAAAAAATGGTCGGGAGTGCAAAGTGGCTTTCTAGGGAAGAGAGGGGAAAGGGATCAAATTCCTTCTGCTTATAAAAAGAGGTGGTAGAGTAACATTTCGTATTTTAAAAAAAGAAAGAAGGTGGATGTCTTTAGGAAAAAATGAATTGCTCTAGCCTTATGTTTGCAGCAAAGAATGATTTGAATGACACTTTTCTGCCTGCTCACCTGTGGACAGACTATCTACTCAGTTTGTTTATCTACCCCTCTGTCTGTCCATCCATCCATTCTCTTTCTCTCTCTCTCTCTATCATCCATCTTCTACCACCCATCATCTATTCCACTCAATTTTTCTCTACAGTATCTATCTATCATCTATCTATCTATCTATCTATCTATCTATCTATCTATCTATCTATCTATCTATCTATCTATCTATCTATCTACCTACCTACCTACCTACCTACCTACCTACCTACCTACCTACCTACACACTCAACGTGTCTATTTGTCCATCCATCCATCCATCCATCCATCCAATTTATGTATGTACATCTCTCTCTCATCTACCTACCTACCCATCTATTCTATACACTTGTCTGTCTGTCTATCTACCTACACACTCAACTTGTCTATCTGTCCATCCATCCGTCCGTCCGTCCGTCCATCCATCCATCCATCCATCCGTCCATCCAATTTATGTATGTACATCTCTCTCTCATCTACCTACCTACCCATCTATTCTATACACTTGTCTGTCTATCTATCTACCTACACACTCAACTTGTCTATCTGTCCATCCATCCATCCATCCATCCATCCATCCATCCATCCAATTTATGTATGTACATCTCTCTCTCTCATCTATCTACCTACCCATCTATTCTATACACTTGTCTCTGTCTGTCTGTCTACCTACCTACCTAACCTACCTAACCTACCTAACCTACCTACCTACCTGCCTGCCTGCCTGCCTGCCTGCCTGCCTATCTATCATCTATCTATCTATCTATCTATCTATCTATCTATCTATCTATCTATCTATCTATCTATCTATCTATCTATCTATCTATCTATCTATCTATCTATCTATCTATCTATCTATCTATCTATCTATCTATCTATCTATCTATCTATCTACACACTCAACTTGTCTACCTATCCATCCATCCATCCATCCATCCATCCATCCATCCATCCATCCATCCATCCAATTTATGTATGTACATCTCTCTTTCTCATCTACCTACCCATCTATTCTATACACTCGTCTGTCTGTCTGTCTGTCTGTCTGTCTGTCTGTCTGTCTGTCTGTCTGTCTGTCTGTCTGTCTGTCTATCTATCTATTCACAAATCATAAAAGGGCCAAGTTTGAAGACCCCCCTGCCGTCAAGTCACCTCCAGCGTCCCTTCATCCCTTCTCCGATGCCAGCCTTGGGCAGGAGAAGGACCTTCCACATTCTTCTCCTCCCCTCCCCCCTTTTGCCCCCTCCCTTCTTTCCACGGTGGGGCATCTGCACCTTCGCAAGGTGGAAGGAGAGCCAAACGAGGAAGGATTTGGCCCTTCCTCGCCCAGCCTGCAATTTGGAGAGGGGGCTGAGCTTCTGGCTTCGGGGAGTCCTTCCTGCAAGCAAGCTTGATGCTCATTAGCTTGGAAAGGGCTCAGAAACCAGACACCTGGTTCCCGAAGTTTGTTTTTTTTTTTAAAGCCCCTGCAGCTATTTAAAAGCAACAGGAGGCACCAGAGAAAGAATTTTTTTTCTCTCGCTCAGCTGCAGATCCATCCTCTTCCTTCACCCGTTCTCTGCCTCTTGATTTTTTTTTCTCTTTTCCTTCCAGCATCTTCGTCTGGTGGAAGGGGTGAAGCTACCTGCAGCCATCCACCCAGGGGAATCGGTCCAAAATTTTGCCGTCTTTTTAGCTCAGAAATTGCAAAAAAAAAAAGGAAAAAAAGAACCATCTTTGTAGAAGAAAACTGCAAGAGATTTTTCTTTACCTTTTTTTTTTTTTAAAAAAAGGGTCTGTTTGCAGAGAGACTCCTTCTCCATCTTAACCTGGATGTAGGGTAAGTATATCCACGATCCCAAATTCCTCTTTCCGCGCGTGGCTTTACGTTTAAAATCTAAATTTAAATCGGAACAATGCTTCGAGCTCTGAGAAAGAACGCTCCTTAGCCGAGTCATTGAAATCCATTCTATTTTATTTTATTTATTTATTTTGGCTAGGATGAACGTTTGTGTTTTAAACTTGAACTGCAAATGATGTTTGTTGCAAGTGAATTTCTGTTCTTTTCCCCCCCAAAATTTTGATTTTTTGGGGGGGTTAGCTTTTCTTTTAAAGATCTGGCAAAATCACTTCCACAGGCACCAGGGGGAGGTGGTAAATATTATTTTTAGTAGCTATTTTGCTACTAAAGGGGAGGAAGAGCTGTTGTTTTTTTTAATGGGATGGCAGCGTGGAATCCCGGTCTGTTTGAATTAATAAATCATTTTGGAGATTGTCATTGCAATGTTTAAAATATCTAGCTGGGCTAACCATCGATTGCCGTTGGTTTTACTACCCTGTTTTATTTATAAATTGAATTTGAGAAAGCACAGCCATCTATCCACCTATCCTTTTTTTTATTTTAGATAGCTGGAAAGAAGGGCGGAATATCTGCCCAAGTTCAGGGCAGTAGGGAGAATATGACCAAGTCATCGCTTAATATCCCCATTCAAGACTTTTCGCCTGCAGTTTGAAAAAAAAAACCCCTGCTTTTTTAGAAAACCTGGTGCTCTCTCTCTTTGATCATTTCTATTCCAGGAGAGAGGAAAAAAAAATCAGGTGTAGAAAGATGGAAAGATGGAAACCGAGTGTTTATATTGGCTTGAGCGTTCTCTGGGATTAGACTATAAATTCACATAGGGACTAGCAGCTTTTCCATCCGATGGGCAACATTTAAGAATTTCTAGAAAGTTACCCTCTGTTCCAAACCCTTTCTTTTTCAGTTGGGAGTGTAAATTAAGTAGAGAATAACTTTCCAATGAACTTCACCTCTATTATCTGCCGATTAGCGTTCCTGATCATCCATATGAGACTAAACCTCAAGGAAATATTAAGGACTGGAATCTTGGTTTACCTTTCACTTAACCCATTTTTTTTATTTAAAAAAAAAGAGTTGGGTCAGTCTGTTGCAGCAATGCCACGAAAACCAGACAATTTATTTTACCAGACTTATACGCCTAACTCCAGGTTGGTGACCCCAGAGACTTACAGCCAGTTAAACCCCAATATCCAAAGGTGCTAAAGTTAAAAACAAAGAAAGTCTAGTTGTCTTTTTTTTGGGGGGGGAAAGCACCTTTGGGACAACCACGACCTGGATGATGACTGAGAATCTCCACGGACATTTCAACCCCCAGGAATGATCACAACACCCCTTTTTGTGGGTGCTAGGGGAAAAAAAAACAACACACCTCCCATTAACTGAACAGATGCAATTAATTTTTTTTTTTTGCAAGCCAGAAAGATGATTCGATTCGGTTCAAGCAGGCTTCTTCGCCTTGGATTTTTTTTCCAAGGTTTTTTTTAAATTTAATTTCCTGCCCCCCCCTTTTTGTCATCCTTCACCCCTCCCAACTTTACCAAGGGGGGGGGGGAGAGACAAAAAAAAACAACACCTTTTCTTCGATTGCAGCTTCCCAACCAGACCACCAGAGGGCAGCACCGACCGGCTGGCTGCCGAGCGCTCCGACCAGCGCTTTTTTTAAAAAAAAAATCCTGATTTTTTTTTGTAATTCCTTTTTCTCCGTTTCTTTTCCTCCTCTCTCCCCTTTTCCTTTCCTATCCTTCCCTGTTTCCCCCACCAGACGCGGCTTGCCTTTGGGGCGGAAGAGCCGCCTCGCTGAGAGCCGCTAGGAACCCCTTATTTCTGGATCCCCCTTTCCCTTCCTCCCCCCCCCC